>NC_057800.1:725444997-725468471 GCF_018294505.1 Triticum aestivum | reverse complement strand
GCAGCTTCATGTGCCAAAGCATTGCATCTCCTGCCCACATTGGCTATTCTGGACGACTCAAAACCAGTTAGAGCCTCTTTAATATCCATCACTTGTCCAAACTGGGGTGATCTCCCTGGTGCATCAGGTTGGGGCTCCCTCCCAATCGCGAGGCAATCCAACTCCAGGATGATGGGTCCTCTGAACAGTTTCGACAGGGACTTCAGCCCCATCAGTGCGGCCTTTGCTTCTGCTTCCTCCATTGACCTGCTGTCAGACAGTTGTCTTCCCTCGGAGAAGAGCACTAATCCTCTCTGATCTCTGGCGACTGCACCTGCCCAAGATTGGCGCGTCTCGGCGATAAATAACGCATCAGAGTTTATTTTAACCACTCCAATCTCCGGGCTTGACCACTTCATGGCCTTGGGAACCCTCATGTCGTCGACTTTCTCTCCGCCCATATTACTTTCCTAGTTTAGTACAAATATGGATCGAGGGAGTACATCCTTTTTGAACGCAAAAAATCAAAATAATTAGAATTAAACACGACTACAATAACTCATTGATTTAACTACTAGGATATATTTCCATATTACACCAACGGTTAACAATATGTGCGAACATTGATAACCCCATCAACTGGAGCTAACAAGACCCGAGTACTAGCAGTAGAATCACCTATTGCTCTTTTACCACTAGAATGACCGAAGGCTAACTAATCACAAATACCTACTGATATACCACTAGAGTGGCCTGGCCTTTCAATGAGATAGATACCTTTGATTTTTGGAGGTGATCATTACGATCCAGGCTACTTTCCAAGAGGACTAATTAGCCAAGCAACCGTTGAACCAACCCCTGAGATGTTATCAGCCTTTTCCCAAAGCCATGATGGCCTAACTATTAGAGTATGTTCATGCAAGAGATGGAAGAACCCAGCAGAACAAGGTAACAAGCAATCTCAGAATTGCATACATATAGATGTAGGATTGTCTAGGGTTATAAGTAGAGCTTAATCTGCTGGTCTAGCCAGCTGAAAAGAAGATAAATGCACTAGTTTCACAAGCAACACTAAATTGAACTAAAAATAACTAAGTCTTACATATGGAGCCCCCTACTTTTATAGCCAAAATGTCCTATGCTACATTGTATGTAATTACACTGCAACTGACAACGACTAGTCCGCTACTTTCAAATGAATCCTATTTAATTAATCTGGCTCTAGCTTACTACTGTCGGCTACCTGTGAACAACCAGTAAGATTACAAAATATTAGTTCAAAATATATTCATGTCGTACACCTTTGTTTCTTATTAAAATCACACGATATACTCATCAGATGTAAACCTAAAAAATTTGGCTTTGCTTCACATGGTGGCGATGCTGCAGATAATGACGTAGTTTGATTTTTTTTGGCAGAAACAATGCTCTTATCGTCTACTGTCATTGCATCGGTAAAGATCGATCAAGACCGGTTTAGTAGATCAGTGGGCCCTAAACAAAGTGAGTTACAAATGAATATTTATTTATACTAATTTCTTTTACTTATTTTAAATTACAAATTATCCTTTTAAACTATTACCTTAACCAATATGTATTTCTATTTTACTTAAACACTATGTAATGCTAGTTAAATATTGAGGTATCATAATTTAACATGGGTTGTGACGAATTAAATTTCACTAAATTTGAGCACATTACAAGGAATTTGACAAAAAAATCATTTAAACCTTTTTTGTTTCACAACGTTATTTTAGATGAGAAAAATATACGAAAACCTATCACATGTCTTCAAAGATTAATATGTGCTGTATGATGAATTGCAAATGTATGTTGGGTTTATGTCTATCTTAGTTTCCTTAAATATCATGGTTGAGAGCTACAAAGTTGACAGAGAGTCCTAAAATGCAAGCATGTCTATTTTATGTGCAAGTAAATAAAATGGTAAATTATATTCGTACACAATTGAAATTCCTAGAACATTAGAAATATCTGTGATCGGTTTATGCTAGAACTATTGCATTGCTTGTTTAATGGTTCTTCTTCCATGGTCCTTGACCAAAAGAGAAGAGTGTGCCTTCAGGTCTGCACCATTAATTGTTGACTCTTGGGCTAGAAAACTTGATCACATTTTAATTTATTCTAATATGAAAAAAATAAATCATTATCTTATTCATCAACACATGAGTCCAAAATATGAGACATGTCTGGTACGTATATTGGGTCGAACCTAGGAAATACAATAAGGCTGGATTAAGAATAACAGTTCCACGGCTCCTGTTCTACCTCGTAGGCGATGTAGAGGAGGATGGGGAAGCATCTGGTCACCACTCTTCTCGAGTGGTGGATCTGATTTTGTCCTGGTGTTATACATGTGGTATTCGAAGGTGTCTTCTAGTGGAGTGGACAATGACACTTCGAGTCTTGTCTTTTCGCTCCTTCACCGACCGTGACCTTATGTAGATTTGGCGTCGTCGAGGAGCTTGTGACGTTATGTCTCCCCAGACTTGTCTAGCCAGATCCGGGGAGGTCATCCAATATTATTCATAGCCTTCTTCTCCAGGATGATGATTTGTTTCCTAGATCATTGTCGTTGGCGTCTTCTGGCTTCGACTGATGACTTCTCGGCTGTCGCTTCAACAATGTTTCTTTGGTTCTATGGTGCTTCGGAGGTCTAAAGGTGGCATTGAGCTTCTCTCACGGGGTGCACCAGCGAGTGCAGGAGGAAGACGGCGTCGATTTTCCCAAGGACCGTTGTATAATTTCTAATTTCAACAAAGTGGGCCTTGTAAGTGTTGGTCGACTTTAATATATGACCTTTGAACTTTTCGCAAAAATAAAACTGGAAACTCACATTAGTGGGGCCCAATTTTTCTACATTGAAGGTATTCAAATATATTATAGTAGAGCCAACAAATATAGAAATGCCATGTATCATAAACCTAAACCCTAAACTACCGTCAAAGAAAGAAAACATAAACCCTAAACTCTAGCCCCCACTAGTGCAGAACCGGGCAATAGCACCGGCTCGTAAGGCCCTTTAGTGCCGGTTACATAACCGGCACTAAAGTGTGGTCACTAAAGCCCCCCCCCTTTAGTACCGGTTCAGCACGAACCGGTGCTAAAGGGCAACCACGTAGCACGAGCCAGCTCCGGGGGCCGGGAGCCCTTTAGTACCGGTTGGTACTAAATGTTTTTGTTTTATTTTTTATTTTTCAATTAAATTTGTGTTATCAATTTAATTTAGGATTGTTTTACGTTATAATGAGTTGTAGTCGTCATCATCATCATCATCATCATCATCATCGCATATTAATAAATAAATAAACTCTAGCTAGCTAAAAATCATCGTAGTCGTCTAATTATATATACCACACTATTTAATCATCATAGTCATTACCGCTAGCTATCTAATCATCACCAACACTGGCTAGCTTAAAGAGGAAACATTCACTTTGTAACAGAAGCAAAGATATCATCGAGTTCAACATAATCATCACCAACATCGAAGTTCAGGACACGGACATGAGACAAGTACTAATTAATTAATTAAGAGCATGAACTAGTAGCTAGCTACTCCTGCTGCTCCCTCTCAGGTAGAATAGCATAGAACATGTATAGCTCTCCTGATTCATCATACTGGAGCATGCAGATGAATCTGTCTCCTAATCTTGGGTTGCGCTTCTCCTTGCTGCCTCCTAGTACTTCTCTGCGATCATTAAAAATTTTGCTCCAACCTTCCACTGTCAAGCATTCTTCGCTTTCAGAAATCCTGAATACACTCATATGCAATGTAGGATATCTTGGCCGTAAGCTAACCATTGACATGTGACATTTACTCTCGATCCACTGAGGCACAACTGTCACCGGAAGTCCCTGTTGAAGAATATCGTATAGTAATTAATATACTAAGCAATGAAAGTTTAGCTTCAAAAATAATGTATGCAAAAGATGCACTAATTAAGGACAAATAGTTAAAATCTTACCATCTTTCGATTATAGATGTGACCGTAGTTCAATACGATCACCATTGGTCGCACGTTTTGAGTACTAACATTTCTAAGTTCAGGAAATTTTTTTGTCTTGACGTTATTAAGATCCTCAAGCCATGAAACATAATGACTTATCTCCTCGCAGTTTAGTTGAGCCCCGGGGCAGTAGTAGGTCCTGTCTACCAAGCGCCGGACATGTTTGCTTGAACCGAAATAAGCTGACAATACAAATTAGTTGTCAACTATTTTTGAATAAACTGTATCAAAGACATAAACATATGCATGCATGGTTGAGAAAAACTCACATAATGGTAGAACTGGAGGCGTTTGCACATCGACCCAGATGTCTATATTACCTTCAATATCATCTTCCGGACGAATATCAAAGGTGATAACCATATCAGGCTCAAATGCATAAGCCTTGCATAGTGCTTGCCAAGTTTTGCATTCAAAATGAGTGTATGTGTCTCCATTATATAATTTGACGTTGAAAGTATACCCATGCTCCGTCTTCAAGTAAACTCTCTTTACCTCCATATCATCTATAGCACTAAAACCTATCTTATCCAAGACAAAAAATCTTGCATGGCAGGGGATGCGCTAGTAGAATAGTGAAAATTTAAAATTATAAGTTGAAGCAAATGAAGCATAAGTTTTGCATTCAAATAATAATTGCCAAAGTGACTTACTGTATCAACTTCGAATGTCTCATCCAGCTTGATGCTGAAGCGCCTACCATCAACAAAGAAATTTTTGTCGCACATGCCGCGCTGGTCTTCACAGTGTTCGCACATAATGAAATCCTTTTCGTCGTCAGATGACATTTCCTATGTTCATATAGGTGAAACATTAAACACCTATTACTATCTAACATTAATTAATATCTAGCCAAATATATATTCATCTAACATTTGACATTAATATATCTAACTAAACCCATATTAAAATTCTATCATATGAATGAAACATCGTTTGAAAAAGACGACTAAACAAGTTTGCTTAAAACTTATTTATTCTTAAATTTCCACCCTCAACGGAGGGGCTCTTGTACAAAATAGACTTACTAAGTAATAACCCCATAGAATCTATCTATATAAAGATAAAGAGGCAATCGTGTCAGGAAGCGGGTTTTTCTTAAATAAACACAAAAACGCATTAACAAATAATATTTTACTTAGATCATCAAATCTCAGATACCTAAATTTTCTTAATAAAAATAGACTAGTTATATTAATTATTGAACTAGTTCAAATCTCATATATCTAAATAAACTAGTTCGACAATTTTCTTACTAAAAATAAACTAGTTATATTAATTATTTAACTAGTTCAAATCTCTAGTTCGACAATTTTCTATCTAGCTAATTCATCTAACATTCGATCATCTAATTAACTTTTCTAAAAAACAGAAAAAAGTAAAAAAAAATGTGTGTCTATGTGTATGTGTATGTGTGCATGTATGTGTACGTATATATGTGTATGTATATGCATGTGTGTGTGTCCCCGTATGCCGCCGCCCCGTACGTACGAGCGGGGGCGCCGGCGTACGGGGCGGGGGCGGCGTACGTATGGGGCGGCGGCGTACGTGTGCGACGACGACGGACGGCGGCGGGGAGAGCGAGAGACGTACCACGGCGGAACGACGACGAACGGCGGGGCGCGGCGTTCGGGGCGGCGGCACGAGACGGCGACGACGAGGGCGGCGACGGGGACGACGATGACGACGACGGACAACGGGCGGCGGCAGCGACGACGGGCGACGGGCGCGCGCGAGAGGTTGTTGAGACGAAAGAAGTGGAGATCTAACTGAATTTTCGCAAGTGTTGTATATATAGGAGAGGCCTTTAGTACCGGTTGGAGCCACCAACCGGTACTAAAGGCCAACTTTGGCCAGGCCAGGAGGCGGGAAGAGCAGGCCTTTAGTACCGGTTGGTGGCTTCAACCGGTACTAAAGGGTGGTCTTTAGTACCGGTTGGAGCCACCAACCGATACTAAAGGCCTCGCGCTGCCACCCCAAAGTTTAGTCCCACCTCGCAGGACGAAGGGAAGCCGCACTAGTTTATAAACCCAGTCGCGGCTACCTCTTCGAACTCCTCTATATAGCAGGCTTGTGGGCCTAAATTTTGCGCGCTGCCCTGTGAGTCTGCTGGGCCTTAAGGCCTGTAATTGCACGCCCGTCTCCTAGCAGGCCCACAGGGCAGCGTCCCAATTTTTTTTATAGTTTTTTTCTTTTCTGCTTTATTTTCTTCTATTTATTTCTGCGTAGTTTTTTGTATAGTTTTTTCTTTTCTGTTATATTTATTTTCTTCTATTTATTTGTGAGTAGTTTTTCATTTAGTTTGCCAAAATTCAACATTTTCAGAGT
Organism: Triticum aestivum; assembly: GCF_018294505.1. Taxonomy (NCBI): domain Eukaryota; kingdom Viridiplantae; phylum Streptophyta; class Magnoliopsida; order Poales; family Poaceae; genus Triticum; species Triticum aestivum. The sequence goes on along the minus strand of NC_057800.1, from coordinate 725,462,136 downwards.
TCATTTTGTAGTAATTTTCAATTTCACGGTCATTTTGTAAACGATTGAAAAATAGCAAATATAATTTTCTTTTGTGCTATATTTATTTTGTTCTATTTATTTTTGAGTAGTTTTTTTATATAGTTTTTTTCTTTTCAGCTATAGTTTTTTTTCTTTTCTGCTATTTTTTTTCTACAAAACTTGATGGTCAAAGTCTGGAGTTATAACCAAAGTTTTAAAAAAATGCCGACATGCATATAGTTTTTGCCATAACAGAAGAAGTCCGGAGTTGTAATAAGTTATTAAAAATAAAAAAGAGGTGCAATGCTCGTTAATTTGCTTCAAGCCTTTCGGAATAGTGTAAACTGCACTGCGCATAGCTCCGTGCAATCTACCATATTCCTGAAGGCTTGAAGCTAAGCAACGTGAGCATTGAGCCTCTTCTTTCATCGTCTCTGCACTCAGGCCTTATAAACCGCTCCTAGTCCCTCTCTCTTGGCGAGGTGGGACTAAAAAACAGCTTACTAAGCAACTGTAGTACCGGTTGGTGGCTCCAACCGGTACTAAAGGTGGTTCGCTGCTTGCACAAAATTTAGTATCATTTAGCTCAAAACAAATCATTAAATGCATGAAAAATAGCAAATAAAGGCATAAACGGTTGAAAGTTGATGACGTCGCTTTGAATGGTGCATACTGAACGCAAAAAATATAAGAGCATTTAGATCATGATCTTATATTTCTTTTTTTGCATGGTAATACGTGTCATTTATATCATAAGGATCATAGTACAAGTCACGTACATACCGACCTGACAAAACTGAAAAGACAGCAGAACGCTAGCCTTTGCACACAGGAACACCAGCCAAGAAGTAAAATTACAAACAAGACTGAAGAATCCTCTAAGCTTGACACCAATGACCGTCACCTTCCTCTGGCACCACCATAGCAGCCACCAAAAGAGAAAATGACGGGTCACCTCCACACCCGAGCTCGACGCGGCTCCATCGCTGATATGTAGCTTTGCGGACCTCCAAGGTGACTCGCCAATAAAGGCGAAACCATTGCCGTTGAACGAATCAGACCGGGGCAACAGCCCGGACACGCCATCGAACTCCAGATCTGGCACCCCCCAACTAAGAAGTTGGAGGAGGAAACCATACCTGCCTGCCACGAACCACGAACCCAGATCCACCATCTTCCAGATGTCGTCGATGCAGACCACAATCTGCATCCGTTCCTGGACTACCTCCCAAGCTCCACACCGGCGCTGGAGCAAACGTCGTCGCAACAGTGGAGCCCGAGGACACAGGTCCACCACGAGGATGCCGCCGCTGCCGCACCATCCTCGCTTGAACAGTCTGGTTTTCAAATCCACCCCAAAAGCAGATCGCTTTGTTGGGAAAGGATCTGAAGATTTATTAGTCGGCGCCGCCATCGCCACAGCTGAAGCCATGACGATGAACAACCCAAAATCCTAAGAAACTAATGCCTAAATCAATCCACACGCGCGAATCCGGCGGCCCCCATCACCACCGACGACCGAGGTCGTCAGCAGAGGGGAGCCGCCGGAGGACGGCGGCGAAGGAAGGCGGCCCTGGCGGCACAAGGCGAGATCGCCTTTCTTTCTTCTCCTCGAAGAAAGAAAACTACTCCTCCCTGCAATTTGCATGATCTTATATTTCTTTACAGTCTAAATTGTCAATATGATTTCTTATACATCAAAAATATATTGATCATCAATGATCTTTTTGTGTACAATCTGATTTATCAATATGAGTCCTCACCAGTTTAGGAACTGGTGAAGACGCATATTGCGGCCACAAATTCTACACATAGAGTTCAATGAAGACTAAGTGCTTGTGATAGTTTGAGAAGTAACATATTTAAGGTGGTAAAAGCCTTGTTAGGGGAGCGAGGTGGGACTAAAAACAGCTTACGTACCATAACCACATTAGTACCGGTTCGTGGTACGAACCGGCACTAAATGGTGATGGTGGGGCCATAGCTTGACCGCGGGCTGACACAGCCTCTTTAGTACCGGTTCGTGGCATGAACTGGTACTAAAGGTTTACCACGAACCGGTACTATTGATCGCCGCCACGAACCGGCACTAATGTACACATTAGTGCCGGCTCTAATTCAAACCGGCACTAATGTGCTTCACGTTTGACCCTTTTTCTACTAGTGCCCCTTCACGTGGTCAATAAATAGAAGTGGTGGCCAATGTTTTATTTTATTCCATGGATTGAAGTTGTACACCGAAAATAACAATAAGTCTAACAATCCTCTATTAATAAATAGTTGTAACCTTCTACCTATTTTTTCTCTCAATGCTATGCCACATAAGTTATGATTGCCGAGTTTTTCTCTCCCATTAGCCTATCCAAACAGTCAGCCCACCTCGGCAATATGCATGTTAGTCATAAGTTTATTTTTCTAAATTAATTTATGTATGGTTCTAGGTGTATATGTGTTGGACATGTGGAGCAAATCTATGTAGTTCAGGTTTTACCTTTTTCGGTAAAAAAAAAGACATTCTGTTAACTTCAATCCAAAAGGTTTCTTCTTTAATACAAAATTTTGTCATATGCTGGTTATGTTCTATCGTTTTTCAAATATGAACTGAGAACACTCTAACATTTGCCATTATTTTAGTTGAATATGTTTTAATAGAGTTTCCACAACAACACATAAAATATCACATGGTAGAGAAAGTAACACAATCTTGTGCCATTTTAATCAAATTTTAATAGCAGTACAACCAGATTACTGGGGTAAATAAAAAATGAGGGTAACTGAACCACAAGCCCATGGATGTTGAAGTAACCCTAAACAAAGAAATTATAATCAAGACCCTTGGGCTAAATAATCTTGACAGAACTACAACCGAACTCGCCATCATTGTGCAAAGACCTCTAAGCGAAAATAATCTTGACAAATTATAATCAAGATACAAAAAAACTAGGACAAAAAAATAGACCACAAACAAAGTGAAAATCAGCTTAGATGTGACATAACTATGTCACATCTAGATAAGAGGTTCCGATAAGAGGAAACGAACAAATAAGTTAATTGGATCTCATGATTATTGTAGGCTTGGAGGTTAGTTAGCATGTCAGTTTTCTTCTTCTTATATATGTTGGGGAACGTAGTAATTTCAAAAAAATTCCTACGCACACGCAAGATCATGGTGATGCATAGCAACGAGAGGGGAGAGTGTTGTTCACGTACCCTCGTAGACCGAAAGCGGAAGCGTTAGCACAACGCGGTTGATGTAGTCGTACGTCTTCATGATCCGACCGATCAAGTACCGAACGCACGACACCTTCGAGTTCAGCACACGTTCAGCTCGATGACGTCCCTCGAACTCCGATCCAGCCGAGTGTTGAGGGAGAGTTTCGTCAGCACGACGGAGTGGTGACGATGTTGATGTTCTACCGACGTAGGGCTTCGCCTAAGCACCACTACAATATTATCGAGGTGGACTATGGTGGAGGGGGGCACCGCACACGGCTAAACGATCAACTTGATCAATTGTTGTGGCTCTAGAGGTGCCCCCTGCCCCCATATATAAAGGAGAAAGGGGGGAGAGGCGGCCGGCCAAGGAGGGCGCGCCAAGGGGGGAGTCCTACTCCCACCGGGAGTAGGATTCCTCCTTTCCTTGTTGGAGTAGGAGAAGGGAAGGAAAAAGGAGAAGGAAGGAAGGGGGCGCCCCCCTCCCTCGTCCAATTCGGACCAGTCCATGGGGAGGGTGCGGCCACCCTTTGAGTCCTTTTTCTCCTTTCCCGTATGGCCCATTAAGGCCCAATACGAATTCCTGTAACTCTCCGGTACCCCCGAAAATACCCGAATCACTCGGAACCTTTCCGATGTCCGAATATAGTCGTCCAATATATCGATCTTTACGTCTCAACCATTTCGAGACTCCTCGTCATGTCCCCGATCTCATCCGGGACTCCGAACTCCTTCGGTACATCAAAACTCATAAACTCATAATATAACTGTCATCAAAACTTTAAGCGTGCGGACCCTACGGGTTCGAGAACTATGTAGACACGACCGAGACACATCTCCGGTCAATAACCAATAGCGGAACCTGGATGCTCATATTGGCTCCCACATATTCTATGAAGATCTTTATCGGTCAGACCGCATAACAACATACGTTGTTCCCTTTGTCATCGGTATGTTACTTTCCCGAGATTCGATTGTCAGTATCTCAATACCTAGTTCAATCTCGTTACCGGCAAGTCTCTTTACTCGTTCCGTAATACATCATCCCGCAACTAACTCATTAGTTACAATGCTTGCAAGGCTTATAGTGATGTGCATTACCGAGTGGGCCTAGAGATACCTCTCCGACGATCGGAGTGACAAATCCTAATCTCGAAATACGCCAACCCAACAAGTACCTTTCGAGACACCTGTAGAGCACCTTCATAATCACGCAGTTACGTTGTGACGTTTGGTAGCACACAAAGTGTTCCTCCGGTAAACGGGAGTTGCATAATCTCATAGTCATAGGAACATGTATAAGTTATGAAGAAAGCAATAGCAACATACTAAACGATCGAGTGCTAAGCTAACGAAATGGGTCAAGTCAATCACATCATTCTCCTAATGATGTGATCCCGTTAATCAAATGACAACTCATGTCTATGGCTAGAAAACATAACCATCTCTGATCAACGAGCTAGTCAAGTAGAGGCATACTAGTGACATTCTGTTTGTCTATGTATTCACACATGTATCATGTTTCCGGTTAATACAATTCTAGCATGAATAATAAACATTTATCATGATATAAGGAAATAAATAATAACTTTATTATTGCCTCTAGGGCATATTTCCTTCAGTCTCCCACTTCCACTAGAGTCAATAATCTAGTTCACATCGCCATGTGATTTAACACCAATAGTTCACATCACCATGTGATTAACACCCTTAGTTCACATCGTCATGTGACCAACACCCAAAAGGTTTACTAGAGTCAATAATCTAGTTCACATCGCTATGTGATTAACACCCAAAGAGTACTAAGGTGTGATCATGTTTTGCTTGTGAGAGAGGTTTAGTCTATGGGTCTGCCACATTCATATCCGTATGTATTTTGCAAATTTCTATGTCTACAATGCTCTGCACGGAGCTACTCTAGCTAATTTCTCCCACTTTCAATATGTATCTAGACCGAGACTTAGAGTCATCTAGATTAGTGTCAAAACTTGCATCGACGTAACCCTTTACGACGAACCTTTTGTCACTTCCATAATCGAGAAACATATCCTTATTCCACTAAGGATAATTTTGACCGTTGTCCAGTGATCTACTCCTAGATCACTATTGTACTCCCTTGCCAAACTCAGTGGTAGGGTATGCAATAGATCTGGTACACAGCATGGCATACTTTATAGAACCTATGGCTGAGGCATAGGGGATGACTTTCATTCTCTTTCTATCTTATGCCGTGGTCAGGCTTTGAGTCTTACTCAATTTCACACCTTGTAACACAGGAAAGAAATTCTTTCTTTGATTGTTCCATTTTGAACTACTTCAAAATCTTGTCAAGGTATGTACTCATTGAAAAAACTTATCAAGGGCCTTGATCTATCCCTATAGATCTTGATGCTCAATATGTAAGCAGCTTCACCGAGGTCTTTCTTCGAAAGACTCCTTTCAAATACTCCTTTATGCTTTGCAAAATAATTCTACATTATTTCCGATCAACAATATGTCATTCACATATACTTATCAGAAATGCTGTAGTGCTCCCACTCACTTTCTTGTAAATACAGGCTTCACCGCAAGTCTGTATAAAACTATATGCTTTGATCAACTCATCAAAGCGTATATTCCAACTCCAAGATACTTGCACCAGCCCATAGATGGATCGCTGGAGCTTGCATATTTTGTTAGCACCTTTAGGATTGACAAAACCTTCTGGTTGCATCATATACAACTCTTCTTTAATATATCCATTAAGGAATGCAGTTTTGTTTATCTATTTGCTAGATTTCATAAAATGCGGCAATTGCTAACATGATTCAGACAAACTTAAGCTTAGATATGAGTGAGTAACTCTCATCATAGTCAACACCTTGAACTTGTCGAAAACCTTTTTGCGACAATTCTAGCTTTGTAGATAGTAACACTACTATCAGCGTCCGTCTTCCTTTTGAAGATCCATTTATTCTCAATTGCTTGCCGATCATCGGATAAGTCAACCAAAGTCCACACTTTATTCTCATACATGGATCCCATCTCAGATTTCATGGCCTCAAGCCATTTCACGGAATCTGGGCTCACCATCGCTTCTTCATAGTTTGTAGGTTCGTCATGGTCTAGTAACATAAGTTCCAGAATAGGATTACCGTACCACTCTGGTGCGAATCTTATTCTGGTTGACCTACGAGGTTCAGTAACAACTTGATCTGAAGTTTCATGATCATCATCATCAACTTCCTCACTAATTGGTGTAGGTGTCGCAGAAACCGGTTTCTGCGATGAACTACTTTCCAATAGGGGAGCAGGTACAGTTACCTCATCAAGTTCTACTTTCCTCCCACTCACTTCTTTCGAGAGAACCTCCTTCTCCAGAAAGATTCTGAATTTAGCAACAAAAGTCTTGCATTCGGATCTGTGATAGAAGGCGTACCCAACAGTCTCCTTTGGGTATCCTATGAAGACACATTTCTCCGATTTGGGTTCGAGCTTATCAGGATGAAACTTTTTCACATAAGCATCGTAGCCCCAAACTTTAAGAAACGACAACTTTGGTTTCTTGCCAAACCACAATTCATAAGGCGTCGTCTCAACGGATTTTGATGGTGCCCTATTTAACGTGAATGCAGCTGTCTCTAATGCATAACCCCAAAATGGTAGTGGTAGATCGGTAAGAGACATCATAGATCGCACCATATCTAATAAAGTACGGTTACGACGTTCGGACACACCATTACACTATGATGTTCCAGGTGGTGTGAGTAGTGAAACTATTTCACGTTGTTTTAACTGAAGACCAAACTCGTAACTCAAATATTTGTCTCCGCGATTAGATCGTAGAAACCTTATTTTCTTGTCATGATGATTTTCCACTTCACTCTGAAATTCTTTGAACTTTTCAAATGTTTCAGACTTATGTTTCATCAAGTAGATATACCCATATCTGCTCAAATCATCTGTGAAGGTCAGAAAATAACGATACCCGCCGCGAGCCTCAACGCTCATCGGACCACATACATTAGTATGTATGATTTCCAATAAGTCAGTTGCTTGCTCCATTGTTCCGAAGAACAGAGTTTTAGTCATCTTGCCTATAAGGCATGGTTCGCAAGCATCAAGTGATTCATAATCAAGTGATTCCAAAATCCCATCAGCATGGAGTTTCTTCATGCGCTTTACACCAATATGACCTAAACGGCAGTGCCACAAATAAGTTGCACTATCATTATTAACTTTGCATCTTTTGGCTTCAATATTATGAATATGTGTATCACTACGATCGAGAGCCAACAAATCATTTTCGTTGGTGTGTATGACCATAGAAGGTTTTATTCATGTAAACAGAACAACAATTGTTCTCTAACTTAAATGAATAACTGTATTGCAATAAACATGATCAAATCATATTCATGTAAACAGAACAACAATTGTTCTCTAACTTAAATGAATAACTGTATTGCAATAAACATGATCAAATCATATTCATGCTCAACAATCATAAGGCATGGTTCCCTTATATTACATCAGGAAAAATTATCATTGTTTACTATAGCTTTGCAAGAATTTTTGTATCAATATATGGAATACATAATTCCTCCATTGTTGCCGCCACGCCCATTCATTGAATTCTCCCTAGGGCCTCCGAAACTCCAGCACTGGCACTAGATATATCTAGACACGTTTTAGTGTTAGATACATCCGTATCCAGACAAATCTAAGACGAATAATATGGATTGGAGGGAGTAGTTCTTTGTTGATCCCAAAGGTCTCTACATGGTGGATCTAGTGTTCTCGCAAAAAAATGATGGACCTAGTGTACCAATTGAAATTTATTTATACAAACTTTAGACAAGCAACTGAAAGCCTGAATAATTGTTATGGGTGTGGCTAATTATTTCGTCATGTAGAAGGTAAATGTTTCAATGAAGGCAAATTCCTTTTTATGATTTATTAAGGTTGATAATAATATCTATTTATCAAGGATTTATCTAGACCGAACTATACATCAGGACGTAGCTATCAGCCACGACAGGAGTCACATTTTTTCCATCAGCCCCCAGATGATGAAGGTAACTTATTAAATCTTTTTTAGGGGACCTAATTAAATCTTGACTAAGAGTAATCTTTAGAAAAACTCTTTATATATCTAAATAAAAAATGTAGGTGTGGCCGGGAAGAATATGGCCGGTCCAGTGCTTCGAGGGAGACGAAAAGCACACGATTTAGTTTGGAAAAAGCTAACGCCCACACGTGTGGGCGTTTGCACATCGCCCACACGCCTCCATCACCACTCATTTTGTCACATATGAATAGATGACATCAGCAGGAATCTTTTTGGTTTTCGGCTTAAAAATGTTGTATCTCCTAAATAAAAAAGCAAACTAAAAATCCGTTTTCACCATTAAATCCGTCTCGACGAGATCTTCAAAACTAGACCCCATGTTGATATGTTTCAAAGAATTTTTTTTTTGCCCAGAAGTTGCCATGATGTTTACACTGCAGTTGCCATAGGGCTTAAAGTAAAGTTGCCATGTGGCAATTTTAGTTTGTAGATCATGGCAATTTTAGTATTTTCATGATGGCAACTCCAGTACTTTGACCATGAAAATTATTTTTTGTATGAACCATGGCAATTTTACGTGCATGTATCATGGCAATTTTAGTTTATGGTTCATGGCAAGTCTAGTTTCTTAATTCCCCGTTTTATAAATGTCAAAATTTACTTTTAAATGTAAAAGAAAATAGCTGAAACATATCATGGCAACTTCAGTGTAAACACCATGGCAATTCATATGCAATAGACATGTCAACTTTTAATCCAAAAAAAATTCATCAAAACATATCAACATGGGATCTAGTTTTGAAGATCTCGTCGCGAGAGATTTAATGGTGAAAACGGATCTTCAATCGTATTTTTCGTTTAAGAGATAAAACATTTTAAAAACTGAAAATCCAAAAAGATTCCTACATGCATGCATGTGATGACGTGGCAGTCTGTTTGCATTAGAAACATGTGGTGCATCTCCCTTTCTGCCACATGTGTGGCAGTTATCGACGTCCTTTAGTTTTAATATAGGACAGGAGGGAGGATTCCAGTCTGATACGGCCCGAGAAGTTCGATCCCTTAACCGGTGTATCATTATCGTATCGCACCAGACTACCATAACAAGAGGATCGCTGTTCCAGAAAAAACAGAGGAGAACCGACGAACGGACGACGATGGCGGCAGCGCTTCGGATTGCGGCGAAGAGGATCTGCGGTGGCGCCCTCGAGCGACCACCGCAGGGGCTTCTCTCGGCTACCAAGGAGCTGACGTTGAGGAGTAGCCATGGCAGGAGCTCGCTTGGCCGGTTCAGTTCCTCCGAATCGCCTAGCATGCTTGATAAGAACAACAAGGTATGCACACTCTTTACAGGTCGTGTGGAATCAGGAAAATCTGATCCAGATATTTTTTACGTTCTTTCTTTCTAAGTTAAGATCAACAATGTGCCGATGTTCCGACCTTGCAAATTCGCGAAAAAAATGTTCCGACCTTGCTAGCTAGAAAGATTACTTGCAGATTCTTCCTCCCGTTTTATCCTCGACTCTCTTTATAAACCTGTTGCCTAACCAAAAGTACCCACATTAGAACAACTCTAACCGATCCTCTATCCAGCCGTAAGGGAGGATAAATTCGGGTATCCTCCTCTACGCCGCACTTACCCGATCCCCTAAACTGAATAGAGGAGGATAATCTATTCTCCCCCGTCGAAAACTCCCTCCAATCTCTAAATATCCTCACCGCGTGAAGCTGAGAAAAAGTGGCGCCACCTCTCTCCCGCCCTCACGCCGGCTCCATTCCCACCGCATCCGCCACAATGTGTCGCCGCCATCGATGACCGACCCTCCTGCCGGAATGAATAGCCCGGACCCTTTCGACACCCCGTCGTCCACCGTCACCCATTTGTCGCCGCCAGAAATGACACCCGTGTCGCTGCCCGCTCCAAAGAAAAGCTTGGAGATAAAAAAAAGTTCACCATGTTGAAGCTCCGGCTCCAACCGTTGCGAAGGCCGCCGGGATGGTGCTCGCCTCTCCGGCGATGACCCGCCAGCCTCCCGCCGGAGCCAAACAAGCTAGTAAACCGAAGGCGGCGGCATCGGCCCTCGCCGAGGAGGCCGCGAAGAAGAAGAAGAAGAAGAAAAATGCCACAATGTCGCCCCGTCCACGGCCGACGCCTCGTGCAACGTCTCCGGCGACACCTACAGGCATTGTTCCGGCGCATTTAGAGACGGTAGCCAGCAAGAAAGGCCGCGGCCGCCAAGTGTTCGATGGAATGCCAATAAGGTAAATAAAAACATCTTCAACATTTCAGTCGATGGTGATTGTTGGTAGATGATGGTGATGTAGTTTGGTTATTTTGTTGTCGTAGTGCAGAGATGAACATGGCCGAACTCTTAGCATCTTTGTAGTCCTCGGCAACGATGGGGCTTCATGAGCTGAACTATGACTAAATTTGGCATTATCCAGAGGTGGACGAAGAAGAGGAGGTGGCCAAAGAACATGCTATCATGTTCATGAATCCAACCACAATGGATGAAACTGCAAAAAGTATTGGGATCTCACTCATGGGGAGATATTGACCCAAGTGGAAGCCTCTTTTTAGAATGGTGGTGGTAGCCGAGGGGGGTGGTGGTGGTGGTGGTGATGATGGTGGTGGTGGTGATGGTACCGGACGTGAGGATGGTGTTGTTGGTGTTGGTGGTGGCGGGCGAGAGGATGGTGGTGGTGGTGGCGGTGGGGCCGAGAGGACTATGGTGCTAGTGGCATGATCCTCCTTTTGTGGTTAATAGAGGAGGAAAAATTTACTCCACTAACTTTACTCGGCCGGATCCTTCTTTAACTTTTAGGAAATCGGTTAGAGTTGCCCTTGTAGCGCTAACTGATTGTAAATTTTTAATACTAGTAGATTTTGTCAAGATTCTTTGTGCTGTCACTGTGTGTAATTAACCCAAATCTTCTGTCAATTTTTTTTGTGTCACTGGCTCACTGCTTGTAATAAACACAAATCTTGTATCAAAATTTCGTTGTAACTAACGCAAAGCATCTAAACTTCCTTGCAGCATGGAGCCAAATCCGCCGCCAGCATTGCAGAATCCTCCACACAAGTGAAGGACCCTGCATCATCATCACCATGGTATACACTAATTTTAGCATTAATTTTCTCTCATCAACCTGTAAAAGAGAAAATGGTTTCTAACTCAGGTCGCTCTTCGTTTGCTTGCAGTCCACCTAAAGATGAGAAGCAGTTTCTGACCACTGTAATGAAATTAACACTCGGCGGCGTTGTATTTACGGTTGCAGGCCTGTATGTGGAGGCCAAGTATATAATCAATGGCCCTTTCCTTGGGAGGGAGCGGCCTGTGAAGAACACTGGTGAACGTTCAGATGCTATATGCTTTATGAAGTAAAATTAGCGTCATAGTAGTTTTGTATGGACGTACTGTGGATTTGTGGGATAATATAATAGTTGTGATGATGATTGTTTTGTAGTTTACTTTAATCATCAATGCTTTGCTACTGTATTTGCTATGTGTCCACGCTTATATAGTGACATACACTGTCTTGGAATTCCTCCGTTTTTCACTGACATAGAAGATGTGAAGTATACAAACGTAACCAGAGTCTTGAAATGAAAAAGAAATGCTAGTAAGGTACACTACATAAGGTGCCCACTCTCCAGTCTTATGTTAAATGTTAGACACCATCTGATATCCACTCGATCTGCTCCTCTGCGAAGGAAGTGACTCGGTGCCTGGAAGTCGCTGCTGCAAGAACAACAACAAGGCCAGCAACGCCACCCCGCACGGTATAACCATGTCCCAAGCGGCGCCGAACAGATCGTCGTGGGGGCTCGCGTACAATTTGGAAGAGCGCATGCTCGGCTTGTAGATCTGGGCCCTGACTACATCATACGCATGAGGCATCAAGCGGAGCATGGTGCCCCCCATGTAAAACCACGGCGAGATCGCCCGAGCTCTGGACGCTCCCAAGGACGCGTTTAGGATGACCTGCGGGAGAAGGAAGCCATCCAGTATCAGCCCCGCGTACGACACAAGGTCCTGCCAGATCGTCACCCGCCATCCGGCCATGCCGATCGTGGAGGCGCGGGCGTTGATCACGTGGACGACCGCGGCCACGATTCCTCCGAGGGCGTACAACGGCAGGCATATCCATAACACGGTCCGCTCGGACATGGTGGATGTGCGTCGGCCGGACCACGCGAGCTGGAGAAGGCGCAGCTGCAACACGAAGGCGATCAGTGTAGGCGCCCTCATCATGACCTCGTTCATCTCGATCCTCCGGCTCGTGGGGTGCAGCTCATGGTACTGGCTCCTCCTGCTTGCGAACAGGGCCTCCGAGTTGAGCACGAGAGGGGCGAGGAACTCCATGGTGAGGACGGCGAGCATGGTCACCGATGTTGCCGGAGCCGCCTCCGGGTTCCTCTTGGTGTGAAGGATCTGCAGGATGGTGAAGACACACGAGAGCGTCGTCGAGGCCACAAGCATGACGCTTTCCATGTCCATCCTCGATATGGCGTTGGCCACTTGCGCGGAGTACATCCCGTGCATGGTGAAGTTGATCTTCGCAAAGAAGAGGCGATCGGTCTTGTCTCTGAGGCTGCTGATCGCCCCACTTCCGTGCTCCGGCACCTTGGAACCAAGGGAAGCGAACTGCACCGTTACCAGTGTCTGACAATCCGTCGAGCCGGTGCGCTCTTGGCAGCCGACCATGCACAGGATGCCCCTCTTCCGGTCATAAATGCCCTCTGCCAAGATCTTTCTTTTCTCAACGCTATAGTTTGAGTAGTGGGCCGCATTGCTAGGACGCACCCTGATCTTGTCACCTGGAGCGGAGTAGCGTATGACATAGCTGACATTCAGCAGGTCCTCCTTCATGTCGTCAACCACCGCACGCCGGGCCGCGGCGGTGGTGGGCGTGCTCCCGAAGACCACCCAACGCCGGGAGGAGGCATCGTCGTCGGCCAGAATATTGTCGGCGACCATCCGTAACCCAATTGTGACTGGGTAGGCCTGCCCCCTGATGTCTAGCGCCTGGAAACTAAACTCAGCGTCACCGTTACTAGAGTTGAAATCTGGGAAAGAGTCTGACCCTATCATCTTCTTCCCATTGCTGATCTTCTGGTGATGTTTCCTGGCCTCCTCCAGCATAGTGTCGTTGTAGCTGTACTTCACGTCGGAGATGTTGGCGTTGCTTCTTTGGTCGTCGATGATCGACATCGGTTCAGTGTCGGCTTGGCTAGTTCCAGAGCATCCCGGCCACCGCTCTCTTTTCCCACATCGTCCACACTGCTGGGAGCCAGAAGCTCATCCCGATCCCGCAGTCGACCACCGGACCAGACGCCGGCGCCGGTAGCGAAACCCGGCACGCTCTGAGGCAGAGCATGCGCCGAGACTCGTCCCAGTGCCCGTCGGCCACCAAGGCCTCGTCGCCGACCAAGAAGCGGCGTCGACGGTAGCCCCTCTCGGTCGGCCTGGTGTCATTGAAGAGCACCGCGTATGCGTGCAAGGCGGCGCCGTCCGCGCTGCACTGCATCTGGTTGACGCGCATCCGCGGAAGCACGGTGCGGCCATGCTCCAACCTGTAGGAGATCATGAGCTGTTCTTTCAGGTGGGCGCACACGGAGTTGACACCGCCGAGCGCCCGGAGCGAGCCACTGGCCGGCAGCATCGATGGCCCGGGGCTGCAGGCCGCACGCCCGGAGTCGTCGTACTTGTAGTGGTCGCCCCCGGCGTACGCGAGGAGGCTGATGGTCCCGAGGTCGGAGGAGCCCTCCATGCTGCCGGACACGAAAGGATCGGCGAGGCTGGGAGGGCTGGGGACATGGAGGCGGAGGACGGCGTCATGGTACTGCTTGACAGAACCGTCGACGGCGTGCTCGGTGCCGGTCCCGACCATGCAGAGCTCGCGCGAGGCCGAGGAGTGGTAACCGTCGAGGACGAAGGCGATGGACGCGGCCTCGCTGTAATACTGGTGGCTTCCACGGCGCCAGCTGCGGGGACCAAAGATGGTCAAGGTACCGGTGAGGTGAACGAGAGCCGGGTCGTCCGTGCGGGACGCGCCGTGTGGAAGGAAGTGGAACGGGCGGCCTTTGTAGGGGTCGTCGACGGGGGAAAACAGGCCGTCGGCGCCCCCGGAGAACTGGCCGCCGGAGATTTGGAAGGAGCGGATGAGTGCAACGGCGTCGTCGCCGTCGGTGTGGCGGTCCTGAGCCGGTGCCAGGGAGGGGCAGGCAGTGGAGTAAGAGGAAGCCGTGACGGCGGCGGAGAGGGTGGCCGTGGACGCAAGAAGAATGAAGCACAAGCAGAGGTGGTGCCTGTACATGGTGCGATCCCTCACTGGTGGCGCCATTTTCGGTTGGTTGAGCTGCTTAGCCGGCCATGTGTTTGCACTACTATACTTGGTAGAAGAAGACTATAGGGGTGGAGCAGCTGGTTAGCCGGCCCTCTGTTATAGTGTATACGTAGCCGGCCATTTTGTTTGGACACTTCAGTGCCGGCCGGCTGCGACGTGGTCATGTGGAATGGCTTGACTTAACACATACGGTATTGCAAAATCTCAGTCGATCGAGATTTAGATGATATATTTATAGGATCTTACATGAAGATCCGTGCAAAAAAATTAATCTTTTTTACATTTGAGTTGGACTTGGTTAACTAAATCTTAGTCAAGTGAGACCTCGCCCACACGGTAACACATAATCATATGCAAGTTAATTAACGGAGTAACCAAGGACGCTTCACACACGTATACTAGCATTTACTTCAGAAAATAGCTCATCATGTGCGTAACCATTTTTATCAACTACTAACCAAGCATTAATTAACGGTGAACTGTATAAAACATTTGGTAATAATACATTGTATTCTTCAATTTTCATTTTGTAGATAATTTCAAATAAATGTGCAAACAGAAAAGGTTTAACATTCCTCCCATGTGATCAATTCAGTCTTCTTACCACACTCCTTAGTCCATGCATAATATGATCATTATTACTACCAAACTAGTTAAATGTTTGTGCGTTGCCACGGGCAAATATAATATCTGTACAAAGAGAAGTGTATCATGTGACCATGAGAATCGTAGACTATTCACATGAGATGACATCTGCATCTCCTGATGTCTCCCTCTCTCCGTCGTCTCCTTCCTCCCATGATCCTTTCATCTCTGTGTTTTCATCCCCCACCTCCACATTCCATGATAGTATTGAGTATTATTTGGAGGAAAACAAACATTTGGGTTCATCCAATTTATGTTAGGGAACAAATTTCATCAATGCAACATCTAAAATAAAAGATGAAACATGTGTTTCTTATGAAATTGCCACTTCCCAAAAACGTTTCTTGACCAATAAGGCCCATTTTAGATCCCCAAACAACGACAATGATGTGATATGTGATTCTTTTAGTTTGATTTATGCAAGCTTTAATTTCTTATACATAGAGAACTAATTAATACACAAAAAATAGTGCCTAAATTATTGAAACCGTATGAGAGATAACTACGAGGTGAGTATAAGCCATCTGAAAAATATATTCCCTACAGTGCCCGCCGGCGGCAACGTGGTCATGTGAGAATGCATTGAATAAAAAATGGGAGGTAATATTGAAGAAATATTGTGTCCAGTGGGGAGTAGCATACTAGTCAATGGGTCCCACACACTTGTCTTGTCATGTTTTTTCAAAGTATAAACGTGAACGCTGAGTGAACCCTTTCGTTTTCATTACAGGTTTCTAACACAATCATATGCAAGTTAATTGACGGAGTTACCAAGGATGCTTCACACACGTATACTAGCATTTAGTTCAGAAATAGGTCATCCAGTATGTAACCATTTTTATCAATGAGTAACCAAGCATTTTAACGGTATACTATATAAAACATTAGTAATGATATATTCTCTCATTTTCCTTTTGTAGATGCCTACCTAATAAACTGATAATGGCACACAAGTGAGCATACAGAAAAGGTTTATCATTCATCTCATGTGATCAAACTCGGTCTCCTTTCTAGTTTTTATCAAAAAACACACCACTTTAGTCCATGCATAAATATGTTGATCGTTACTACCAAATTTACGAAATTCTTGACAATGTGGTAGCTAGGAAACAATTACTAAAACAAAAAATTTAGTTCCCAAGATCATGTTGGTGGAACCCCTGAATTACCTTTTCATTTCAACCCCCAAAAACAGAGAAAAATACAAAGATCAACTTAGATGATGTAACCCAAAGCATTGTCGAATTTTTAGAAACACCAAATTCAGTGCAGCCATCATAATTATCACTTGCGGCTGGACAATTCTTGACAATGTGTATCTCACATTATTTTTCTCCTCTCTCGAGCATGCATCATTTGATCTGCATCTTCTAGACCTGACATCAAGACCAACCCAACTTGTGGTTCACCCTTGGTCTCAAGGCCATACAAATCAGTATTCAGTTTGTAACTATATTTGATCTACATTATTTTGGATGTGCATCACATCAGTGCCATATACTTATCCGGCGAGAGTTTCTGAAAAATTATTCCTACACTTGTGAAGGAGTGTATAATTGTACCTACTAGGACAAAGCATGCAATGGTTATAAGATTGTGATGGCATTTGTGGGTGAGAGAACAAAAAGAGCAAAAATAAGAGGACCGAGTAACTACAAGACGCCTAAAAAGTAAAACTGGGTCAGTCGATTTTCCAGGATCAATTTGAGCCGCTGGATAAAGAAAGAATGGTCCAGCTCACATCTTCTTCCTCCAACCGTTCTTCCTCCCACCGCCTGCTACCACCGGCCGGCCGCTCAGCCCCGCCCCCCAACAACCGCCACCCACCGCCATGCTTCCGACACCCCCGACAATCCCTCCAACCTCGGTGATGAAGAGTTTTC
>NC_057800.1:725438744-725444759 GCF_018294505.1 Triticum aestivum | reverse complement strand
GCGTTGTTCCTTCCTTCACGGGAAAATCAATTGGCCCAAATTCTAAATTCAGGCGACTTCCATATAGCTATTGTGAAAATTAAGAACAAAGAAATGTATCTTTGGCTCCACCCTCACAAGTTGTACACCAGTTACGATTCCATGTGGACTTACACTAGCATGGCCATGGAATCCATGCCCTCACACTCTTGTTGCAATGTTTAGTCCATTTCGCACACACCGCCCGCGCCCCCTTACACTACTATCTCAAAGCTCCAAGGAACGCGATATGTGACCTAGCCACACCGCCCGCGCCCCCTTCATGTCCTCGGCATTAACCGCTCCATCGGTATTGATCGTGACCCAGCCCACTTCTGGTGGCCGCCAACACTGCCCAGCCGACTGAATCTTTCGTTTTGGTGGTATCTCCAAAATTGCCAATGTCTCGTGAACCAACTTCAGCGCTTTTACAGGGTCATAGCCATCACGGTCATGCATCCAACAATTGCGTGACGACCATATACTATGCATAATCGTGATGATCTTGCTTCTATCCCCCTCTGTGAAGAGTTGGTCAAGCAAAATATCACGAGCCCAAGTGTTTGGATGCAGCCGTGGTAGATGCATATCAAATCTGTCTCGGGCTGCCAACCAAAACTTCTTTGCATGAGTGCAATGTACTAATGCATGTAGCATGTCCTCGTTCATGGCCTTGCATACTTCGCACGTAGCAAGTGGTTTGATATGGCGGTAATGCAAGTTAACTGAGTCTAGGAGTATTCCACAGAGTACTCGCCACCAGAAGACTTGAACCTTGGGTATGACATTGACTTTCCACAGGGCTGTCCACAACTGTTTATTTGCCGATGAAGCTTCAGTAATCGTCCCTTCCTCTAAGAGCTGAGCTCGTTGCGAGTCACAAGAGTACGATATGCTGATTTTACAGAGTAGATGCCAGATTTCTCCAAGGCCCAAGCCAAAGTATCTTCGCCGCCTGTCGGGTTTAGTGGTATATTCAGGATAGCCTCCATGTCCAGTTGCATGAATTTTTGACGAGTCAGTTGCTCATTCCAGTTACCAGTGTAATCATTTATGAGCTCTGAGATAGTAGGAAGTGGCGTAGTTCCAATGCGCCCCTTGGGCTTTAGCGTCGGAGTGTTGGGTATCCAACTGTCCGTCCAGGTAGCTATGGATTGTCCGTCACCCACTCGGCGAATAAGACCAACATTTAGGGCATCCTTCCCCGCAATGATAGTCTTCTAGGTCGCTGAAGATCGAGCCGGGGCTGTGGCATTGAGGAAATCTGTGTGAGGGATATATTTCCTCTTCAACACCCGAGCACATAAGGAGTCCGGTTTGGTAAGAAGGCGCCAGCCATGTTTTCCGAGCATCGCAAGATTGAATCGGTGTAGATCTCAGAAGCCCATGCCACCCTTTACCTTTGGTTTTGCAAGATTTTCCCACGAGAGCCAGTGAAGAGAGTGTTTATAGATTGACCTCCCCCACTAGTACTTCGCCATGGGTGATGTAATACTCTTGCAAACCTTCTTTGTCAGGAGAAAACAACTCATAGTAAATGTAGGGATGGCCTGGATTACCGTTTTAGCAAAACTTCTCTTGCTGCACACGCCATATTTCTCTCTGACCATCCTTGCATTTTACCACGACACCTTTCCACTAAGTGGTCAAATGTCCCGCTAGTTATTCTACCAATAGTTGTCGGTAGCCGCAAATAGCGTTCTGAAAACACTTCCACATTGATCCCGAGAGACAACTTAAGCAGCTATCGTAGGGGCTGTGTTGTGTTCCCACTGAAGTAGATGGAACTCTTCTGCCGGTTCACTGCCAGCCCTGAGCAGTCAGCATAAATCCGGAGAACCTCGTTGAGCCTCTCTATACATTGGGTGTTGACACTGAGAAAGATCAAACTACCGTCAGCGAATAACAAATGATTGACCCAGGTGCATGATAACTCACTCTGATGCCTCTGTCGATGTATGCGCCACCAAAATTATTTAGTAGTGATGTGAGGCCCTGTGCGCATAGCAAAAATAGATACGGCGACATGGGGCACCCCTGCCGAAGCCCCCTGAACGGACTGAAAAAAGGTAGCAGCTCTCCGTTCATCCTGATTGTGAACCATACCGAAGTCACACACTTCATGATCAGGCGAACAAAATTTTATCCGAAGCCCAACCTTGTTAACATGGCTTCGAGATAGTGCCATTCCACTCTATCGTAGACTTTGAGCATATCTAAATTGATTGCACAGCAAGCATTCTTGCCCTTCTTCCGTCGTTTTATAGCGTGTACTCTCATATGCGACAAGTACATTGTCCGTTATTAGTCGTCCCAGGACAAAAGCACTCTGCTCCTCTCCTATAAATTCATCCAGAATCCCCTGAACTCTGTTAGCAATTGCTTTGACAGCAATCTTATAAAGGACAAGGCATAGAGCAATAGGGCGGAATTGAGAAATCTTCTACGGGTGCCGTACCTTTGGGATTAGTGTGATCGATGTGTCGTTTAGTCCCAATGGCAACTCACACCCATTCAATAAGTCCAGGACAGCCGATGTGATGTCATCTCCAATAACATCCGAGTGCCGTCGGTAAAAACCCGCCGTGAACCCATCCACTCCCGGGGCCTTCGATGGTGCCATATCGAAAAGTGCCCTCTTCACCTCGTCTGCATCTGTCACGCCCTCGATGCGGCTATAGCTCCCACGTGTCGAGGCACGACTTAGAGGCATAACCGCATTGAAAGCAATGTCGCAAGTCAGGCAATCATTACTACATCCCATGTAATATATAATAAAAGGGGGAGATAACATAGCTGGCTTACACTCGCCACGTCACATCAGAGTACATAAATAACATCCATCAAACAAACACTCATGGCCCGACTACGGCGCCAAAATAGAAAAGACCCCCAACATGCGACAAGGTCCTGAATCGATAACCCCAACTAGGCACCACTACTGATCATCCGGAAAAGATACGTAGTATCGCTGAGAGTCCTCGTCGAACTCCCACTGAAGCTCGTAATCGTCAACTGGAGCAGAAACACCTGGACCTGCATCTGGAGTTGTAGTATCTGTGAGCCACAGGGACTCAGCAATCTCACACCCACGCGATCAAAACTATTTACGCTCATAGGAATGGATAAGGCAAAATATAGGTGGAGCTGCAGCAGGCGACTAGCATATGTGGTGGCTAACTAGTACGCAACGGAGAGCGAGAAGAGAAGGCGAAGCACGAGCGAGAAGCTAAAAGAACATCCTGCGCAAGCATAACTCCAACACCGTGTCCACTTCCCGGACTCCGCCGAGAAGGGGCCATCACGGTAACACACACGGTTGATTCATTTTAATTAAGTTTAGTTCAAGTCATCTACAACCGGACATTAACAAATTCCCATCCGCCCATAACCGCGGGCACGGCTTTCGAAAGATCAATCCCTGCAGGGGAGTCCCAACTTAGCCCATGACAAGCTCTCACGGTCAACGAAGGAATAGACCTCCACCCAAGACACACCGATCAGACTCGGTATCTCGGTACAACAAGATGATTCGACAGGTTAAAACAAGTCCAGCAACACCGCCCGAATGTGCCGACAAATCCCGATAGGAGCTGCACATATCTCTTTCTCAGGGCACACTCAGATGAGACTAGCTACGAGTAAAACCAACCCTCAAGTTTCCCCGAGGTGGCCCCGCAGGCAGCTCAGTTCGGACCAACACTCAGAGGGAGCACTGGCCCAAGGGGGCTAAAATACGATGACCCTCGGGCTCCGGAAACCCAAGGGAAAAAAAGAGGCTAGGCGGCAAATGGTGAAACCAATGTTGGGCATTGCTGAAAAAGCTTTAATCAAGACGAACTATCAAGGGGTTCCCATTATAGCCCAACCGTGTAAGGGACGCAACAATCCGGGAACATAACACCGATATGACGGAAACTAGGGCGGCAAGAGTGGAACAAAACACTCGGCGAGAGGCCGAGCCTTCCACCCTTTACCAAGTATATAGATGCATTAAGATAACATAGCAATATAATGATATCCCGACAAGTAAATAAATGTTCCAACAAGGAACGGCTCCAATCTTCACCTGCAACTAACAACGCTATAAGAAGGGCTGAGCAAGGCGGTAACATAGCCAATCAATGGTTTGCTAGGACAAAGGTGGGTTAGAGGTTCAACATGGCAATTGGGAGGCTGACAAGCAAAAGGTAGGCATCGAAGCATTGGCAAAGCAAAGGAGCGAGCAAACTAGCATAGCAAAGATAGTAGTGATTTCGAGGGTATGATCATCTTGCCTGCACAGTTGTCAGAGTTGACTGGATCCTCACAAGCAAACTCAACGGGCTCCTCGGTAGCGAACTCGTCTCCCGGCTCTACCCAACAAGACAAACAAGCAACAAGGATACAATCAACCACGGGCAAGACCAAGCAAGATGATGAAATGACGATATGCTATGCGGGATGCGATGCGGGATGCAAAATGCAAGATATGACAGGAAATGCATGAACCTGGCATCAACTTGGGAAACCAAGTGTGCCACTGGATAGAGGGGATGAAATCGCTTGAAAACGATATAAAGATCATAGGAATCGGAGCTACGGTTTAGAAATGGCAAGCGTTTTAAGATATGACACCGGTCTGCGATTTACAGCAAGTAGGCATCTAAATGCAACGAAATGAACATGCTACAGCCACCAAACATGAAAACAAAATACATGGCAGTGATGTACACAAGATGGTTGACAAAACACTAGCACTGAGCCATAGGCAAATTCATCCATTAAGAGGTTCAAACAAGCATGGCTAAAACGCAAAAGCAAAACAGATTTCAGACTTAGTGAAATTAACACTAGTCTGAAATTTCAGATCACGATGCTCTCTTCGGAGCAGCAAAACAACATGATAGAACACCTGAACATGACAAGTAAGAACATGGCATGGAGCTACTCAACAAGCTTAATAAAACACCCAAAGTGACCTGGGGCCAAAAGGGTTCACAAAATACTCTACCGAGCTCACGAACATCGCTCGAACACAATCAGTTTTCAGACTTAGTGAAAACTGAGACATGCTGAAATTTAACTCACGAAGGCATGTAAACAAGCTCGATGCACTCACTACGCTGCAAGTCATGGCAAGGAAAGCATATAACCAGCAAGAAGGCACAAAGTGCTAGCTACACATGGCAAGAACGAGGGCATGGCATGCATGGAACACTAACGGTAGCATCGGCAAAATCGCAAACAAGTTAACGATCTGCCCAGATTAACAACGAAGCAAAAGTTGAGCTCGATTGAGTCAACCTAGAGCACTCCACATATGCCAACAAAGACATGGATGGATAGAGCATAACTTAAATATCAAAACTCCCTTACTGATCATCCTCAAAAGAGGCACGGATCACTAGGAAACAAGCTCGACATATAGCATCATGAACTAAAATATCCCAGACTTAGTGAAAATCACTAAGTCCCTGAAATCTGCAATCTCAGGTACCCTACTTCGCAAGCTTGCACAAGACAACACACACATCCTAAAAATGCATGGGTGGCACCTCTGGAAAGAAGACAAAATGCTTCACAATACATCCCAAAGGGGCACAGGCATATCATGCACGGATTAAACATAGCAAAAATGACAAAAGTGCATGATGAACTAACGGATCTGCAATTTAACTCACGAAGCCTCCTTCTAACAGTATTTTGGGTATCAAGATGACCTCAAATGCAAATGATGCAATGGAATGAGATGATGTACATGTCGAGGCGAAGATTTTGATATATCATATGCCCAAAACGGATCTACGGTTGCGGAGATACAAGCAGTCAAAGTTAGCACGAAAATTAGGGTTTTGGGGGAGAGAGGTCAACCGAAATATCCCAGATCCAGATCTGGATCGGGCACGGACTCCGAGGCGGCGGCGGTACTGTTCACCGGCGACGACGGGGAAGGAGGCAGCGGCCGGCGACGAGGGGACCGGAGGGCGGCGGCGAGGTTGCCGGGGCGGCGCCGGC
>NC_057800.1:725233115-725437808 GCF_018294505.1 Triticum aestivum | reverse complement strand
GGGCCGGCGGCGGAGTCGGGCGCGGCGGCGGCGGCTGCTCCGGCCGCCGGAGCCGGAAGGGGCGGCGGCGCTGGAGGCGGGGAGGCGCGGGGACGTGGGCCGGGAGGCGGCGCGGAGGGCCCCGCGTGGGCCTGCGGGCCGGCAGCCGCGGCGATGTGGTCCTGCCACGTGGCGGCACCGGAGTGGTCGGGGGCGCCGGCGGACGTGTCCGGTCAGGCGGCGGACATGTCCGTCGGTGGCTGGGAGTTTTTTTTTAGCTAGGGTTTCGGACGGGGAAGAAGAGATCCGAATGGAGGGGGTATAAATAGGCATAGAGGGAGCTAGGAGAGTCCAAATGAGGTGCGGTTTTCGCCCACACGATCGTGATCGAACGCTCTAGGACATGGAGCAGAGTTTGGTGGGTTTTGGGCCAAATTTGGGGGTGTTGGGCTGCAACACACACGAGGCCTTTTCGGTCCCTCGGTTAACCGTTGGAGTATCAAACAAAGTCCAAATAATACGAAACTTGACAGGCGGTCTACCGGTAGTAAACCAAGGCCACTTGACAAGTCTCGGTCCAATCCGGAAATGTTTAATCCCCACACGAGAAAGAAAGGTAGAAATGACCACCGGAGGAGAACGAAGCGCCGGAATGCAAAACGGACAACGGGGAAAATGCTCGAATGCATGAGATGAACATGTATGCAAATGCAATGCACGAGATGACATGATATGAGATGCATGAAAACGAAAACAACACACGGAGACAAAGACCCAACCCGAGAAATAAATATAACTTAGCGCCGGAGACGGCAAGAGTTGGATACAAATATGGAAAGCATATCTGGGGCGTTACAACACTCCACCACTACGAAAAGATCTCGACCCGAGATCTAGGACTGAAAGAACTCCGGGTACTCAGAACGGAGGTGATCCTCGCGTTCCCAGGTAGCTTCACGGTCGGAATGGTGTGACCACTTGACTTTGAGAAATTTGATTGACTTGTTGCGAGTCTTGCGTTCAGTCTCTTCAAGAATAGCAACTGGGTGCTCACGATAAGAGAGATCTTCTTGGAGCTCAATGTCCTCGAAGTTGACGGTGCGGTCAGGAGTCTTGAAGCACTTTCGAAGCTGAGAGACATGGAACACATCATGAACATTTGCAAAGTTTGAAGGAAGCTCGAGTTGATAGGCGAGGTCGCCTCTCTTGCTGACAATTTTGAAAGATCCCACGTATCTAGGGGCAAGCTTCCCTTTGATACCGAAGCGACGAGTACCTTTCATGGGAGAGACGCGGAGGTAAACATGATCTCCGATCTCAAAAACCAGATCACGGTGCTTACTATCATAGTAGCTTTTCTGGCGGGATTGAGCTGCTTTGAGGTTATCACGAATGACTTTGCACATTTCTTCTGCTTCTGTGATTAAGTCATTACCCAGCAGCTGACGTTCACCGGTTTCAGACCAGTTGAGAGGGGTACGGCACTTCCTGCCATATAGAATTTCAAAGGGGGCCTTGCCCGAACTTGCTTGAAAGCTGTTGTTGTAAGAGAATTCAGCATAAGGAAGACAATCCTCCCACTTCATGCCGAAGGAGATCACACAAGCTCTGAGCATATCTTCAAGAACCTGGTTGACACGCTCGACTTGACCGCTCGTTTGAGGATGGAAAGCTGTGCTGAAGCGGATGTTGGTGCCCATAGCCTTCTGAAAAGAATCCCAAAACTTGGAGGTAAAGATGCTGCCACGGTCTGAAGATATCACTTGAGGAATACCGTGCAGAGAGACAATGCGAGAGGTATAGAGTTCCGCCAATTGAGCTGCAGTGATCGACTCCTTGATAGGCAGAAAATGAGCCACTTTGGTGAGCTTGTCGATGACAACAAATATAGCATCATTGCCACGCTTGGACTTTGGAAACCCAGTCACGAAGTCCATTTCAATGTGGTCAAACTTCCATTCTGGAATGGCAAGAGGTCGGAGGAGCATTGGCGAGGCCAAAAGACATGACGGTGTATTCATATGAACCAAAGCTTGTTCTGAACGCCGTCTTGGGAATATCTTGCTCACGAATACGAATCTGATGATAACCCATACGGAGATCAAGCTTGGAGAATACTTGAGCACCCTTGAGTTGTTCGAACAGCTCATTGATGTTGGGAAGTGGGTATTTGTTCTTGATGGTCTTCTTGTTTACTGGACGGTAATCAACACAAAGTCGACTCGATCCATCCTTCTTCTTCACAAAAAGAACACCACAACCCCACGGAGAAGTACTAGGCCGAATGAGACCCAATCTTTCTTGCTCATCGAGTTGTTTCTTCAACTCCTTCAACTCTTCGGGGCCGAGCTTGTAGGGACGTTTGCACACAGGTTCTGTGCCAGGCTCAAGTTCAATAACGAATTCAACTGGCCGGTTTGGAGGCATCCCTGGAAGTTCTTCTGGAAAGACGTCTTGATATTCGCAAACAACCGGAATCTGCGAAATAGCATCCAATTCACCCTTCTCATTGAGAGAAAACAACCGGATGGAATTATCCCGAGCGGCAAAGACAATGACATCCTCAGACGAATGAGTCAGTTGAATCTGCCTGGCTGCACAATCAAGCTGAGCTTTATGCTTAGAGAGCCAGTCCATCCCGAGAATAAGATCGATATCCGAGTTGCCAAGAACCATTGGAGAAGCAAGAAACTTGAAATCACCCATCAAGATTGAAATATCCGGCACCTCCATACTGGAACTTAGTCGCTTAGCTGGAGAGACGACTTGCATAGCTCTAGGTAATGCCCTAGTGCTAAAATTGTTCTCCGATGCAAATGGAAATGACATGAAGGAATGCGATGCACCAGAGTCAAAAAGAACTTTTGCAGGAATATCATTAACAGGAAGGTTACCCATGATCACATCTGAAGAATCCTCTGCCTGAGCTGCATTCATCATATTGACCTTGGCGTGCTTGGGATTGTGCTTGACCACCGTTGTACTTGCCGATCTGACAGGAGGAGGAGGAGGAAGACGCCTCTGGTTGGTACACTTGTTGGCATAGTGACCCTTCTGTTGGCACTTGTTGCACGTGACCTCTGAAAGCGGACGGTGATACGGAGCACTCGGTCTTGGAGCTTGAGACGAAGCCTTGTTCTGAAAGCCTGGGTTGGGTGGGTGGGAGAAACCACTGCCACCTTTGCTCTTCTGCTGATACGGCTGACGGAACGGAGGAGGAGGAAGCCAATACTTCTGCTGCTTGACCACTTGAGTAGAGGAAGACGGAGTAACATCTCTGGCACGCTTCCTGGAAGCATCACATCTCATCTGAGCAGCCTCTTGCTTTAGTGCCATGTTGTAGAACTCATCATATCTCAACTGCTCAAAGAGGACAAGAGCGAGCTGAATTTCCTCACGAAGACCACCCCTGAACTGATAGATCATGCTCTTCTCATCAGGAACATCCTGCTTGGCAAAACGGGCGAGCTTCTGGAACAACTTGTTGTAGTCATAGACAGACAAAGAGCCTTGCTTCAGATTGCGGAATTCCTGACGCTTACTCTCAACCACACTTTGAGGGATGTGATGAGCGCGGAAATCTTGACGGAAATCGTCCCAAGTGATAACACGTCCACCTCTGGAATCCTTGTACTGCTGGAACCACTCTGCAGCCTGATCTTTGAGCTGGAAAGAAGCGAACTTGACGAAATCTTCAGGCCTGACGTTGCTGCATTCAAAATGCTTGCCCAGATCCACTAGCCAATCGTCAGCGTCGGTAGCCTCAACACAACCACTGAACGTCTTTGGGCCATTAGCAAGGAACTGGTTCAGAGTAGCAAAGTGGTGCTGATTATGGCCTTGATTCCCTTGACTGCCTTGATTGCGCTCTTGGAGAATTTGCATGATCAACTGTGTGTTTGCATTAGTAGCGGCCATCACAGCTTGCCATGCTTCCGGAGGAGGCGGAGGTGGAGGCGGATTAGGATTCGGAGTCGTGCGCGTTGGAGGAGCCATCCTGAAGAGGTTGACCACCATTAGCACATAGATAGACAACAATATAGAAGCTGAATCCAACGGAATGAAAATGGCAACATATAGTCTTCACATCCGAACAAAATGAACGAATGCATTCCTCTTCAAATGATCACATATCCATAAATTGAGAAGCCACGAAGAATTAAGGAAGAGAAATAAATCAACAAGGTACGGATCAAGAACGAATAATCGGTAAGAAATCCCAATCTCAAACCAATATCCGTGGAAGAAGAACTAGAGCTACTAGAATTCCCACCTATGAAATTCCCGAACCTTTCCGGTTATGCAATCAGGTGTTGGGGATACAGGGGAAGCACAATATCTCACCCAAACTAGCAAATCCTACATCCAGCTGTATCCATCCTTCAACACATAACCAGGAAAACTTCGGAAACCATCTACCTCAACCTTCGAAAAGCATCCGTTATACAAGTTATGGCGATACTCCCGAACTCCCGCCCCAGTACTGGGTGGCGTCGAGGTTATCTCACCAACGAACTGCATAAAAGAGATTTTCGATGTCGGCGAACATATCTCAAGTATACCAGAATTGCAACGATAAAATTGTGACGACAACACCTCGGAGCTCAACTCCCCGGGACACTGCCACAACCCCTAAAGACAGGAGGCACCAAGAACAATGTTCTCGTCACAAAATCATCGTAACAAAACCAAGATACTCGCGTGATCCTAAAAAAATTTTTTAGTGAAATTTGAGAAGAGAAGAGTCAAAACTCTATGTCAGGATGCCTTACCAGAGCGATGAGGAGACTGGGAAGTAAAAAGAATTCCTAAGCTCTCCGATATATAATTCCTAAGGACTCAAAACATTTTTCTAGACACAACTCGGCTGCTAAAAACGATCAAGCAATGGGGCTCCTAAGGTCGGGGAAGGCTCTGATACCAACTTGTCACGCCCTCGATGCGGCTATAGCTCCCACGTGTCGAGGCACGACTTAGAGGCATAACCGCATTGAAAGCAATGTCGCAAGTCAGGCAATCATTACTACATCCCATGTAATATATAATAAAGGGGGAGATAACATAGCTGGCTTACACTCGCCACGTCACATCAGAGTACATAAATAACATCCATCAAACAAACACTCATGGCCCGACTACGGCGCCAAAATAGAAAAGACCCCCAACATGCGACAAGGTCCTGAATCGATAACCCCAACTAGGCACCACTACTGATCATCCGGAAAAGATACGTAGTATCGCTGAGAGTCCTCGTCGAACTCCCACTGAAGCTCGTAATCGTCAACTGGAGCAGAAACACCTGGACCTGCATCTGGAGTTGTAGTATCTGTGAGCCACAGGGACTCAGCAATCTCACGCCCACGCGATCAAAACTATTTAAGCTCATAGGAATGGATAAGGCAAATATAGGTGGAGCTGCAGCAGGCGACTAGCATATGTGGTGGCTAACTAGTACGCAACAGAGAGCGAGAAGAGAAGGCGAAGCACAAGCGAGAAGCTAAAAGAACATCCTGCGCAAGCATAACTCCAACACCGTGTCCACTTCCCGGACTCCGCCGAGAAGGGGCCATCACGGTAACACACACGGTTGATTCATTTTAATTAAGTTTAGTTCAAGTCATCTACAACCGGACATTAACAAATTCCCATCCGCCCATAACCGCGGGCATGGCTTTCGAAAGATCAATCCCTGCAGGGGAGTCCCAACTTAGCCCATGACAAGCTCTCACGGTCAACGAAGGAATAGACCTCCACCCAAGACACACCGATCAGACTCGGTATCTCGGTACAACAAGATGATTCGACAGGTTAAAACAAGTCCAGCAACACCGCCCGAATGTGCCGACAAATTCCGATAGGAGCTGCACATATCTCTTTCTCAGGGCACACTCAGATGAGACTAGCTACGAGTAAAACCAACCCTCAAGTTTCCCCGAGGTGGCCCCGCAGGCAGCTCAGTTCGGACCAACACTCAGAGGGAGCACTGGCCCAAGGGGGCTAAAATACGATGACCCTCGGGCTCCGAAAACCCAAGGGAAAAAAAAGAGGCTAGGCGGCAAATGGTGAAACCAATGTTGGGCATTGCTGAAAAAGCTTTAATCAAGACGAACTATCAAGGGGTTCCCATTATAGCCCAACCATGTAAGGGACGCAACAATCCGGGAACATAACACCGATATGACGGAAACTAGGGCGGCAAGAGTGGAACAAAACACTCGGCGAGAGGCCGAGCCTTCCACCCTTTACCAAGTATATAGATGCATTAAGATAACATAGCAATATAATGATATCCCGACAAGTAAATAAATGTTCCAACAAGGAACGGCTCCAATCTTCACCTGCAACTAACAACGCTATAAGAAGGGCTGAGCAAGGCGGTAACATAGCCAATCAATGGTTTGCTAGGACGAAGGTGGGTTAGAGGTTCAACATGGCAATTGGGAGGCTGACAAGCAAAAGGTAGGCATCGAAGCATTGGCAAAGCAAAAGAGCGAGCAAACTAGCATAGCAAAGATAGTAGTGATATCGAGGGCATGATCATCTTGCCTGCACAGTTGTCAGAGTTGACTGGATCCTCACAAGCAAACTCAACGGGCTCCTCGGTAGCGAACTCGTCTCCCGGCTCTACCCAACAAGACAAACAAGCAACAAGGATACAATCAACCACGGGCAAGACCAAGCAAGATGATGAAATGACGATATGCTATGCGGGATGCGATGCGGGATGCAAAATGCAAGATATGACAGGAAATGCATGAACCTGGCATCAACTTGGGAAACCAAGTGTGCCACTGGATAGAGGGGATGAAATCGCTTGAAAACGATATAAAGATCATAGGAATCGGAGCTACGGTTTAGAAATGGCAAGCGTTTTAAGATATGACACTGGTCTGCGATTTACAGCAAGTAGGCATCTAAATGCAACGAAATGAACATGCTACAGCCACCAAACATGAAAACAAAATACATGGCAGTGATGTACACAAGATGGTTGACAAAACGCTAGCACTGAGCCATAGGCAAATTCATCCATTAAGAGGTTCAAACAAGCATGGCTAAAACGCAAAAGCAAAACAGATTTCAGACTTAGTGAAATTAACACTAGTCTGAAATTTCAGATCACGATGCTCTCTTCGGAGCAGCAAAACAACATGATAGAACACCTGAACATGACAAGTAAGAACATGGCATGGAGCTACTCAACAAGCTTAATAAAACACCCAAAGTGACCTGGGGCCAAAAGGGTTCACAAAATACTCTACCGAGCTCACGAACATCGCTCGAACACAATCAGTTTTCAGACTTAGTAAAAACTGAAACATGCTGAAATTTAACTCACGAAGGCATGTAAACAAGCTCGATGCACTCATTACGGTGCAAGTCATGGCAAGGAAAGCATATAACCAGCAAGAAGGCACAAAGTGCTAGCTACACATGGCAAGAACGAGGGCATAGCATGCATGGAACACTAACGGTAGCATCGGCAAAATCGCAAACAAGTTAACGATCTGCCCAGATTAACAACGAAGCAAAAGTTGAGCTCGATTGAGTCAACCTAGAGCACTCCACATATGCCAACAAAGACATGGATGGATAGAGCATAACTTAAATATCAAAACTCCCTTACTGATCATCCTCAAAAGAGGCACGGATCACTAGGAAACAAGCTCGACATACAGCATCATGAACTAAAATATCCCAGACTTAGTGAAAATCACTAAGTCCCTGAAATCTGCAATCTCAGGTACCCTACTTCGCAAGCTTGCACAAGACAACACACACATCCTACAAATGCATGGGTGGCACCTCTGGAAAGAAGACAAAATGCTTCACAATACATCCCAAAGGGGCATAGGCATATCATGCACGGATTAAACATAGCAAAAATGACAAAAGTGCATGATGAACTAACGGATCTGCAATTTAACTCACGAAGCCTCCTCCTAACAGTATTTTGGGTATCAAGATGACCTCAAATGCAAATGATGCAATGGAATGAAATGATGTACATGTCGAGGCGAAGATTTTGATATATCATATGCCCAAAACGGATCTACGGTTGCGGAGATACAAGCAGTCAAAGATAGCACGAAAATTAGGGTTTCGGGGGAGAGAGGTCAACCGAAATATCCCAGATCCAGATCTGGATCGGGCACGGACTCCGAGGCGGCGGCGGTACTGTTCACCGGCGACGACGGGGAAGGAGGCAGCGGCCGGCGACGAGGGGACCGGAGGGCGGCGGCGAGGTTGCCGGGGCGGCGCCGGCGTGGAGGCGGGCGGCGCGCCGCCGGGGACGGCGAGGCGGCGGCGGCTGCTCCGGCCGGGGAGGCGCGGGGCCGGCGGCGGAGTCGGGCGCGGCGGCGGCGGCTGCTCGGCCGCCGGAGCCGAGGGGCGGCGGGCGGGGGGGGGACGTGGGCCGGGAGGCGGCGCGGAGGGCCCCGCGTGGGCCTGCGGGCCGGCAGCCGCGGCGATGTGGTCCTGCCACATGGCGGCACCGGAGTGGTCGGGGGCGCCGGCGGACGTGTCCGGTCAGGCGGCGGACATGTCCGTCGGTGGCTGGGAGTTTTTTTTTAGCTAGGGTTTCGGACGGGGAAGAAGAGATCCGAATGGAGGGGGTATAAATAGGCATAGAGGGAGCTAGGAGAGTCCAAATGAGGTGCGGTTTTCGCCCACACGATCGTGATCGAACGCTCTAGGACATGGAGCAGAGTTTGGTGGGTTTTGGGCCAAATTTGGGGGTGTTGGGCTGCAACACACACGAGGCCTTTTCGGTCCCTCGGTTAACCGTTGGAGTATCAAACGAAGTCCAAATGATACGAAACTTGACAGGCGGTCTACCGGTAGTAAACCAAGGCCACTTGACAAGTCTCGGTCCAATCCGGAAATGTTTAATCCCCACACGAGAAAGAAAGGTAGAAATGACCACCGGAGGAGAACGAAGCGCCGGAATGCAAAACGGACAACGGGGAAAATGCTCGAATGCATGAGATGAACATGTATGCAAATGCAATGCACGAGATGACATGATATGAGATGCATGAAAACGAAAACAACACACGGAGACAAAGACCCAACCCGAGAAATAAATATAACTTAGCGCCGGAGACGGCAAGAGTTGGATACAAATATGGAAAGCATATCTGGGGCGTTACAGCATCGTACGGTTTGTTAACAAAACCATTCATTTGCTCGGTGACAGTGGGTTGGACACAGTTTAACAGCTCTTCCATTGGCTTGTAGCCTTGCATGTTGTACAAGTCATGATAGAAGTCCGTAATTTCCTTCTTCACCTCCTCTCGATCCTGTAAGATCTGTCCTTGTGCATTCTCCGAAGACGTGATACAATTGATTCTTTTGTGCTGAGCAGCCTGAGCCTGAAAGTACCCAGTGTTGAGGTCACCCTCTCGTAGCCAGAGCACCCGCGATCTCTACTTAAGCCATATTTCCTCCTGCCTCAAGGCCTCTCGCAGTTGCGATGCAACCGTTAATTCCTCCTGTGACGGTCCTCTACTCATCGAGGCACCCCTCAAATGTTCCAAACGCTTCTGGAGTTTGCGCACTTTCTTCGAAAGGTTTCCAAACTCGCGCTCACCCCAAGCGCCCAAATCCTTTTGGACAATTGTTAGTGCGTCAACTATGCCTTGCAGTCCTCCTCGGCCCGCGCCTGCATGCCACAAATCACGTACAAGCTGATCGTATTGACCGTGAGACTGCCACACATTCTCATATCTGAAAGTTCGTCGAGCTCGTGGCCACATATTGTCTGCATTAGATCTGAATTCTGCTTTGAAAAAATAGTGATTCGACTCGATGCTGCTTACATGTTTTACCACCGTAAACTGAAAAAGATTCAGAAAACGTTCATTGGCAAGGGCACGATCAAGGCACGCCTTCATGTTTGCTGCACCTGCCTGCCTATTATCGCATGTGTAGGGAATTCCTCTCCATCCGAGATCCTGGAGAGAACAATCTGATAGCACATCCCGAAATGCCCTCATCTAGTATTGCGGTCGTGGGTTGACACTAAAATGCTCATCCGCTTGCAAAGTTTCATTGAAGTCTTTCATGCAGATCCATGCATCATGTGGAATAGCATACAAAATACGAAGGAAGCGCCATCTGTGATGTCGGTTCTCCACCCTGGGCTCTCCGTAGAAACTAGTAAAACTCCAAGTTTTATTATTCTGCTTAACAGAAACATCAATATGTGAACGGCTATAGTTCTCCAATTTGACATCCACATCTTTTGACTAGAAGAGGCCAATACCACCGCTAAGGCCATCGCTATCGATGGCAAAGCAACCCGAAAAACCCAATGAAAATTTCATATCCTCCACTCTCTTGCCATTTATTTTTGTTTCCATGATGAACAAAAGGGCGGGACTTTACTGCTTCACAATCTTGCGAAGCTCGCGAATTGTCTGAGGGTTCCCAAGCCCTCGACAGTTCCAGCTGATGGTGCTCATTGCGACTAGCAGCGCTGACTAGCAGACGCTGCCGAAGTTTTAGAAGCTGGGGGGGTCGGTTTCTTCTTCTTAGGATTCTTTTCAACAAAGACATCCCCTGGATTTTCCATATCTGCTGCAATAGATAGGTCTCGCCCCCCCCCCCTCAGAAGTCATAGCCACCTCTCCCTTCTCTATGATAGCGAGTGGAGCTGGCACCACTTGCCGGTATACCTGTGTTTGCGGCCCTCCTTTTCTCTTAATCGGAATGGGATTCTTGATAGGAGACGTCAACTCAACACGCTTGTGCTGTTTGGAACTAGATGATCTAGATTCCTTTGTACTATTCTGTGTATTTTGTTTCTCCTTCATCAAGTTCTCCCCAGAGAAGTTCTTCTTTCGTTCCTCGGGCGCTCGAAGACTCGCTTTGAAAGGAAGCTCACCATTTGCATCCCGTGTCCCTGGTGTAGGGCAGAACAGATCAGAATGACCTAGG
This sequence comes from Triticum aestivum, assembly GCF_018294505.1. Lineage (NCBI taxonomy): Eukaryota > Viridiplantae > Streptophyta > Magnoliopsida > Poales > Poaceae > Triticum > Triticum aestivum. Next base: position 725,426,888 of record NC_057800.1, on the reverse strand, counting down.
CGACCACACAAGAAACAGAAGTGCGGGATCTGTTCATATTCAATATCATAGCAGTCCACTTTGTCCATCTTGGTCGATTCAATGACTATTCATCTACGTAGAGGTTTGAGCATGTCGATGGTTACTCGTTCCCTCAGAAAGCCTCCCACAGGATCAATTTGGACGACAGAAGCGTGCTTATCGATTTGTTGCGCTATCACCAAACCCCTCTTGTCGTTCCTCAAATTGTAGGGTAGATTGACTACCATAACCCAAACTGGTAGCTTGTAAACATTAGTTCAGAAGGTTGCATGTGGGCTTCGAACACCTCTAAAATCACTGCGTTCTTGCTAATATGCCAAGGTGCTCCTTCCCAGACGCCATCAAGATCGCGCTTGGACTCGAATTCTGCTGCAAAAGTATTTCCCCCCAAGGGCCGAAAATATAGACCTCTAGGGTTTCCCCGGGCTAGGTAGAGAGCATTGCTGATTGTCTGAATATGGAGCAGATTGCGGTGTAGAACCTTCCCCACTAGTAGCCACTTCGTTGGAGCACCATTGTTTGCGTCGTCGATCACCAGGGGTGTCGCCTCCTCTTCGGTGATGTCTAGCATGCCCAGCGCTTCCTCCATCTGCGCTCGCGCGGAGCGGGGATAGAGGTTGTTGCTGTGCTTCCAGCCCTTGCTGGCGGACGGTGTTGCCATCGACCCCGCGTGTGTCGAAGCACCCCGCAGATGAGATCCGCGGGCGCCTTCCCGTCCACCTAACCCTAATCGCCGCCAGGGGTTTTTAGGATTTCAGGGAAAAACTTGGCGATACCTAACAAGGCCCATTTTAGATCCCCAAACAAGTAGTTTCTTGACCAACAAGGCCCATTTTAGATCCCCAAACAAATGCAATGATGTCATATGTGATTCTCTTAGTTTGATTTATGCAAAGTTTAATTTGTTATATATAGAGAACTAATTAATAAATATAAATTAGTGCCTAAGTTATTGAAACCGTATGAGAGGTCACTATGAGGTGAGTACAAGCCATATGAAAAATCCATTCCCTGCAATGGCGGCCGGGGGCGACGTGGTCATGTGAGCATGTATCGAATAAAAAATGGGAGGTAATATCGAAGAAAAATTGTGTCCAGTGGGGAGTAGCATAATAGTCAATGGGTCCCACACACTTGTCTTGTCCTGTTTTTTCAAAGTATAAACGTGAACGCTGAGTGAACCCTTTCGTTATCATTACATTTTTCTAACACATAATTATAAATTAATTAACAGAGTAACTAAGGACGCTTCACACACGTATAGTAGCATTTAGTTCAGAAATAGGTCATTCAGTACGTGACCATTTTTATAAACAAGTAACCAAGCATTATAATGGTAAACTGCATAAAACATTAGTAATGATATATTCTCTCATTTTTCTTTTGTAGATGCCTACATAATAAACTGATAATGTCACATAAGTGAGCAAACAGAAAAGGTTTATCATTCATCTCATGTGATCAAACATCGGTCTCCTTTCTAGTTTTTTATCAAAAAACACACCACTTTAGTCCATGCATAAATATGCTGATTGTTACTACCAAATGTACGAAATTCTTGACAATGTGGTAGGTAGGAAACAATTGCTAAAACAAAAAAATTAGTTCGCAAGATCATGTTGGTGGAACACCTGAATTACTGTTTCGTTTCAACCCCAAAACCATAGAAAAATGTGAAGATCAACTTAGACATGATGTAACCCAAAGCATTATCGAATTTTTAGAAACACCAAATTCAGTTTAGCCATCATGACTATCACTTGCGGTTGGACGATTCTTGACAATGCGTATGTCACATTATTTTTCTCCCCTCTCGAGCATGCATCATTTGATCTGCATCTTCTTGACCTGACATCAAGACCAATTCATATCGTGGTTCACCCTTGGTCTCAAGGCCACACAAATCAGTATTCACTTTGTAATTATATTTGATCGATACGTCTCCAATGTATCTATAATTTTTGATTGTTCCATGCTATTATATTATCTGTTTTGGATGTTAATGGGCGTTATTTTACTCTTTTATATTAATTTTGAGACTAACCTATTAACCGGAGGCCCAGCCCAAATTGTTGTCTTTTTCCTATTTCAGTGTTTCACAGAAAAGGAATATCAAACGGAATGAAACCTTCGGGAGCATGATTTTTGGAACAAACGTGATACAGGGGACTTGGAGTGGACGTCAAGAAACAATCGAGGAGGCCACGAGGCAGGGGGGCGCGCCTACCCCCCTAGGCGCACCCTCCATCCTTGTGGGGCCCTCGTTGCTCCACCGACCTACTTCTTCCTCCTATATATATTCATATACCTCGAATACATCTAGGAGCACCACGAAACCCTATTTCCACCGCCGCAACCTTCTGTACCCAAGAGATCCCATCTTGGGGCCTTTTCCGGAGCTCCGCCGGAGGGGGCATTGATCATGGAGGGCCTCTACATCAACTCCATGGCCCCTCCGATGATGTGTGAGTAGTTTACCTCAGACCTTCGGGTCCATAGTTATTAGCTAGATGGCTTCTTCTCTTTCTTTGCATCTCAATACAAAGTTCTCCTCGATTCTCTTGGAGATATATTCGATGTGATCTTCTTTTGCGGTGTGTTTGTCAAGATCCAATGAATTGTGGGTTTATGATCAAGATTATCTATGAACAATTTTTGAATCTTCTCTGAATTCTTTTATGTATGATTGGTTATCTTTGCAAGTATCTTCGAATTATCAGTTTCGTTTGGCCTACTAGATTGATCTTTCTTGGAATGAGAGAAGTGCTTAGCTTTGGGTTCATTCTTGCGGTGCTCGATCCCAGTGACAGAAAGGGAAACGACACGTGTTGTATTGTTGCCATCGAGGATAAAAAGATGCGGTTTACATCATATTGCATGAGTTTATCCCTCTACATCATGTCATCTTGCTTAAGGCGTTACCCCATTCTTCTGAACTTAATACTCTAGATGCATGCTGGATAGCGGTCGATGTGTGGAGTAATAGTAGTAGATGCAGGCAGGAGTCGATCTACTTGTCACAGATGAGATGCCTATATACATGATCATACCTAGATATTCATAATTGTTCGCTTTTCTATCAATTGCTCGACAGTAATTTGTTCACCCACCGTAATACTTATGCTATCTTCAGAGTAGCCACTAGTGAAACCTATGGCCCCCGGGTCTATTCTCCATCATACAAGTCTCCAATCTATTTCATTTTGCAATCTTTACTTTCAATCTATATCATAAAAATACCAAAAATATTTATCTTATTATTATTATCTCTATCAGATCTCACTCTTGCAAGTGGCCGTGAAGGGATTGATAACCCCTTTATCGCATTGGTTGCGAGGTTCTTATTTGTTTGTGTAGGTACGAGGTGACTCGCGCGTGGTCTCCTACTGGATTGATACCTTGGTTCCCAAAAACTGAGGGAAATACTTACGCTGCTTTGCTGCATCACCATTTCCTCTTCAAGGGAAAACCAACACATGCTCAAGAGGTAGCATTGATCTACATTATTTTAGATGTGCATCACATCAGTGCCATATACTTATCCAGCGAGAGTTTCTGAAAAATTATTCCTACACTTGTGAAGGAGTGTAGAATTGTACCTACTAGGTCAAAGCATGCAATGGTTATAAGATTGTGATGGTATTTGTGGGTGAAAGAACAAAAAGAGCAAAACTAAGAGGACTGGCTAACCGCAAGTCGCCTGAAAAGTAAAATCAGGTCAGTCGATTTTCCAGGGTCAATTTGAGCCACTGGATATAGAATGAATGGTTCTGCTCACGTCTTCATCCTCCAACCATTCTTCCTCCCACCACCTACTACCACCGGCCGGCCGCTCGCCCCCCCCCCAACCGCCACCCACCGCCGTGCTTCTGGCACCCCCGACAATCCCTCTAACCTCGGTGATGAAGAGTTTTCTTCAACGAACTTGCAGCACCCCCACACCACTAAGATAGATAATGGGGTTGCCTTCCACCCTAAGATAGATGCCTGGGTTGCATACCACCCTAAAATAGACCCAGGGGCTTCATTGGCGAGCTCCTTCCTTCCCTCGGACGAGCTCCTTACTCCCCCCCTCCACCCGGTTGTTCCTTACTTCATGGGAACGCTCGAGATGTGTAATGCAATCCATGCCATCACGATCCTTTTTAGACTTTCGGCCCATTTCCTCACACTCCTAATTAAACTTATGATCTATTCTCTCATACTCCTAATTCAATTTTGTCCATGACTACACACTTTTCCTTGATAGATGTCCATGTCCACCCGGTGGATCAACACCTTATGCTTCATATCATCACGTTCTTGCTTAACTTTATTGTTCATCTCCTCATGCTCCTGTTGCACCTTCTAGTCCATGCCCCATGGGTTAGATGCACATACTTGTTCACATCCGCATGGTTTTGATGCACCTTCTAATCCATGGTCGTTGTAGAAAACCACAAATAACTAGTTTTAGATTTGGGCGTTTGGGACAAAGACCTATTTCAATGTTATACTAACCTAGTTGTTGTTGTGGGAGCTAAGAACGATAAAAAATCATTTAACCTAATATTTTTCCATTCTATTTTTAAACGGGTGTTTCACAAGCTGCTTCTTAATTTATTTATTGTGTTAAATGGTTTCTGATATTGTTCTTTAACTCCCACAACAACTAGGTTAGTAAACTCATATATTTAAGTTGGCCTTTGTACCAAAACTAGCACCAATTTTTCTTTTGCTGCATGGACCTTGGATCCAAAGGAGCATTGCGACCATCCAAAGATGGAAAAGTATGCACATATGGCACTCGAGTACATGTAAGATAATTAGCATCAGGAGCATGTGGACATGGGCTGGATGGTTAAACAAAATGTGATGACATGGAGCGTAAGGTGCTGGTTCACCAGGTGGACATGGAAATTAAGCTCAAGCGCATGAAACCATGGACTAAAAGTTGAAGCAAGTGTTATAACATGTATCAATAGTTGAAGCAAGAAAACGAGGACATGGAATGAAGGTTCAAGGAAGATCGTGAGGATATGGATCACATTATACATCTTGAGCATATTCAGATGGAATGTAAGAATGTCAAGATCGGCCTGGTGGGTAAGGCTAAGAAAATGGTCATAACGAGTGTTGTAGGGTGGAACCCTAAGTGGGGACTTTCACGAATTGGAGGGGGGTCCCCCAAGAACAAGAAGAACACAAGAGGGAAAACAAGAGGAACACTCAATCGACTAGATCCAATCACACATATGCTAGATCCAAGAACACACAAGAGTTCACAATGATCCAAGAACAACAAAGGAAAGATACAAGATACTAGTTCATCCCAATCCTATGAGGAGAGAGGTCTTGATGATCCTATGATGGGGATCCTTCCCACATGTGGGGTCTTGATATCCACAAGTGGATCTTCTTCCTTAGGAGGCCATGATCTCCTAGAGGAGTGGGTACAAGGAGCAAAGCTCACATAATCATCTCATATACTTTGCTATCCCTAAAAAATGGTCTAGGTACGAAATATATAGGTGGCTGGAGGTGAGGGACGAGGTGGATGAAGAGGAGGCCCAAACAGCAATCACAGCCGTCCATCCTGTAGGGCCCGTGCGCACGGGGTAAGTTGGGCCCGTGCGCACGGGGGTCCCGTGGGCACGGTACAAGCCCGTGTGCACAGGGTGCTCCAGTGCCAGCTCCCTGTGTAGTCCGTGCACACAGGGTCACCTGGGAGGTGCAGAGTTGGTCTTGTTGCACTCCTTCTTCCTCCTTGTGGCCTTGGGGTCCTTCTCCTTGGCCTCCGGGATGCTCCCCAACTGCTTGGCGGCGGACGTCCTCGTACCTAGTGATGCACAATGATCCATGGTGAGGTAGCGACCAAGCCCAATAGATATTCATGTAAATCTTGAAGAGGAGCGGGTTCACCTTAAGTCCGGTAGGTCCACTTGGAGCTTGATGTGCTATGAAGGTGTACATGGTGATGTCCGTAGCATGCTCCGCATCATCCCCTCCCCCTTGGGAAAGATCCGACCTCGGATCGAAATCCAAATCACCATGGGAAAGAGATGATGGCGTCGTGTAGAAGTGGACGGTCACCAAGCATTCGTCATCTTGTAGTTCCAAATGTGCACTCTCCAATGTCGCACCATCTTGTGATTCCTTCAAAAGGAGCACGAACAACAAACACTTGGAAAAACAAATGTGGCTAGCATTGGTGCAAAACCAAGCATTCAAGTGGTGATTCACCGAACAAGTGTCGTCATCATGCATAGCATATGGTGTAACAAAGGATTGTGACATGGCATGAAAGCACATAAATTGAGCGAAATCAAGGACATCATGGAAACAAGCATGTAGATGTGAGGTAGCGATGCAAATATGTGTGTCAAGAGAATAAGCATCTACCTCAAACTCATAGAAAGCATGCATAAGGCGCTCAACAAATGGTCTATGGTATGCATATGAAGCATTCACAACACCAAATATAATGAGATGTCTAAACACATGGGGCAAGTGCAAGACAATCCAAGCATAATGTGCGCGGGGTGTAGTGAATATAGAGTGGCACTCAACACAATAGAAAGAGCAATTGTTCATCATGTGCGAGGCAATCATAGTGATCAAGTAGTGCAAGCTAGTAGTGCGAAGATGCAACATACTAGAAGGAATCATGGCAAGCATGTCATGTGAACAAATAGTGGGCATGAATAATTCACATGACATTTCACAACCATGAAAGGAAGATATGAGGAGGGTATCATCATTGTATTGGCAAGAAGTCCTAGGTAAATAGCAATGGAACATTATGACTCTCCCAACACAAGAATCAACAATAGCATGAGGCACATAATAAACATGGCAATAGAAACGAGGATCAATCATGGGTAGATGCAAGCAAGGGTCATGATTGCATGGCAAAATCATGTAAAGAGGAATAGCATGCAAAGTGAACAAGATACAATGGTCATAAAGTAACAAGTGATATATAGCCCATAGCCTTGTGAGAGCCAAGTAGAAGAGATGCGCGTAGTCGTTGCGCGAAGAGAATGGTAGGAAGGACAATCCACGGGATCCCAAATCGTCGTTGCTCTCAAGAGCTCGTTTCGTCAACTCTTGGGATTGAGAGGTTGACGAGTATACATGAGTACCTACACACAACAAAAACAAAGGGAAAATTGTGTGTGCGTGGTAGATGTACACATCATCCATCATGATGCACACGTGCTTGTGTTGGTTAGCACAAAATATCCAATGCTCAAATAAATGAGTTGCATGATATAGAAACATGGCATCCATCATGAGAGGTTTGTTGTTATGTATAGCATAATGGAGACTCAAAGGATTTAATGAATCATTCGCAATATCTAGAGCATTGTGAGGAATGGTATGCATGTGGTGCACACAAGGTATGTAATCATGTGAAACACAATAATTTTCATGGCATATCATATGAGATGAATTGCACAAATTTTGCAAAGGAATCATAACAATATCATCGCAAGAGAAACAAAAGCCAATGACCATCATCTCGTCATCTATGCCATATGTGCAAATAGGATTTATTTTACTGGGGCAAGCATAGTTACTATGTTGAGATTGAAATGATGCAATATGGGATATCTCACTCATAGCATATGACAAGTTCAAAGGATTGTCAAACATGATGTGACCAAAAGAATTTTCACATGGTATCCTATGGAGCATAGCATCACAAGTAGGCAATTCAACATGCTCATCATCATATTCATCATGAATGGGTGGCATATCGAAACTAGACATAGTATGTGATGAATCCATAGGGTGATCATCATCATGCAAGCAATCATTTGCAAGATAGTCCACTAGTGGGACAAGAGAAGCACCATTACCTATGTTACCTTTGGAGCTCCGCTCATGTGGTGTAGGTGAGGTGTCGAAGACCGAGTCGTGGTCATCTTCATCATGATGGAACCATGTGGGGGGTGCATCGTATTCCACCATGGCCATCATCATGTCCATAGGAAGGACAAAGTCGTCGAGGATCGGCGCATCATCATAAATGGGACCTAGCACCAAATGAGAAGACACAATAGAGGTAGACGTCAAGTCGTTAGAGTTGAAAGTGGCCTCACATGACCTATCAACTATCTCACTCTCTCTATGTGGTGGTTCACTCACTCCCTCAAGGTAGGTGCACTCAAACTCACATATGGTGGAGTCACTCATCTCACTCAAGTGGTGGGGGTTGTGGCTCTCCTCACATGGGAGTTGTGAAAACTCATCATATATGGGTCTAGTGGTGAAGTCACTCTCACTCTCAATATGGTGGCACAAGTCACTGAAGTCATCATATGTCGCCGTGCTTGAAGGGAAAATCCCATGCTCAACCATCTCCCTTGAGGGGCTTCCGAAGATGGAAGTGTCGCCCTCGCTCGTAGGTCATCGCCTTGGACTTGATGATGTCGAAGTAGGCTTACTCGTGGGAAGTAGGCGAAGATGCCGTACGTCCAAAGGCGAAGATGCCTTGATGTCACTTGGCGAAGATGCCAAAGTTGTTGTCGAAGCCGCAACCTTGGGGTCGATGGTGCTGTTCTATAGAGCCCGTGCGCACGGGGGTGCAGGAGGCCGTGGGCATGGGTCCCGTGTGCATGGGGGTCCAAGGCCCGTGTGCACGGGGGTGGCAGAGAAGCCAACTCTCGTCCCGAAGGTCGCTCTTCATGGTCTTGGCGGTCGCCTCGAAGATGATGACGGTGCCGCGTGGTACTTGCATCGCGTGGCCGTAACGAAGACTTGCGAATTGAGCATCTCCGCCGTGAAGATGACGAAGAGGAAGAAGACTTGTAGTTGGCCCACACGTGTCGGATGTCATCCAATTGTGCGTCCAACTTGGTGTCGATGTAGTCCATTGTCCGTGCTTCACATTGATGAATGTCGACGGTGAGTCTCTCAATGCTTCGCATTGCTCGTTGTAGTCCGAAGATGGGCGTTTTGGTGATGTAGTTGTTCGCGCCGTCGTTGTCGTGGAAGACCGGAGATGAAATGCCTTGTCTATCCATCACAATACTCGAGCAAATGTGACTGGAAGAAAGGAAAGAACTAGACCAATGTACCTTATCCAATGTTGAAGATGGATCAATGACCACTCAATAATGTAACAAGGAAATAGCACAATTGGTACCGGATATTGTCAATTCTCACACCTACACAAGTAAGGCTTATGGTGGAGCTCGGTGAGGATAGTGGTACAAAAATTTGATGCAAAAATGTTAGCAAGAGTCAATAATGTTGGAAAAGATTCACAAATTTGCAAGTGAAACAAGTAGACCAATAGCAATATGTGGCACATGGAAACACACACACGGATAGATAAATGGGGTCGTGCAACCAAGGAATGAGCACAAAATGTGAAATCCATGGAAAACGCTCGTGTTGCACAACTCAAGAGAGACGCTAGCACGATTGCTCAATAGGCGGATACGACACTTGTGCACAACCTATAAGAAGAAAAATTTATGAGCTTTCTATCCTAAGTATGCTATGTGTATGATGTTCCGGTGTTTCGCATACGATGATCCAAGATGGTCAATATGGTAGTATGGTATGCAATGTGGCGATGCTATGGCTCTTGCTTACAAGCTTCTTTGCTCTCTTTTCTTTTGCTTAAAAGCTTATTCTCTCTTCTTCTTCTTTTTTGATATGGCCACTATGCAAAATGAACAAACCAAGATAGCTATTTTGTATATGCGGGAACAATCTTGTGACACAAGAGATGATATGATGCCAAGATGATACCAATATGATATGGTATGTATGCAATGGAAGGTATGGATCACTAATGTGCACAAGTAACGTTGCCTACAATACTCAAATGGCTAGTCTCGATAGGCAAGTGACGCAAAATGGGCTAAGGGTTTAACAATGTAATGGCAGGAATGTACAATGATGGGATACCACGATACCAAGATGATATAGAGGTTATCGTTCTTGCTTACAGTTAGGTTGTCAAAATGGTGAAGTGGTCGATGTCGATGATGACCTCATGGCGAAGATGAGTGGCGGTGGTCTTGGTGTAGATACCAATATGATGTAGACCCGTCCCTAAGTAGCCGAAGCACCTTAGGAAACGGTAAAAACCGCAAACTCAAAATCTCATACGAAAAATGTCAAATGGTGGAATCGCAGATGGCAATGCGGAAGTGGTAGTGGTGGTTGACGAAGAAGCAACCGTCCCTAAGTAGCCGAAACACCTTAGGAGACTCAAGTCACCACTCAAACAACCACAGAAGCTATATAGAGCAAAAAGGGTTAGGTTGCGGAAGGCTATGGTGGTTTTGCGGATGATATGGTGGAGGGCCTAGGCAAAGATGCCAAAATGTTAAAAAATTTATGGAGTCAAATGGTGATGGGACATATCTAGGTGGATGGGGGATTTCAATAGCTACTCAACGAGCTAAAGAATGCGAAAATCGGACTCCGGATGTGGAAGTTATGGCCGAAACTGTGAAGTGCACGCGACTACTGTAGGGGGGTCGTGCGCACGGGGTCTAGGGCTCGTGGGCACGGGGTCCCGTGCACATGGTACACACACCGAGGGCACGGGGTCACCTGGGACACGCGGGTTTGGCGGAGTTCTTCGCTATCGTTTGGCTAGGTGGTATGGGCGTGGTATGGGAGGGTGGGGGTGGGCGGAAACCAAGTGGCCGAAGCGCACTAGAAGGTCCGTGCGCACGGGGTCTGTCTGGCTCGTGTGCACGGGGTGTTCTGTGAGCGGACGAACTGCTCCGGATCCGTGGGTAATTTCGAATCTGAGGTCAAAATCGAAGGATGGAAGGTAGGGGAAGCTGGAGGAAATCTAGATCCACTTGAAGCCAAGCAAATCCATGGATCAAATCCAACAAAACCTCATTAAACCAACAAATCAAAAAAAATGTGGGGCTATTTTTGGTGGGGAATTTTCGAAAGTGGGACAAAATCAACAAAACTAGGCTAGCAAACAAAGAGGGGGGCTCCAATTTCATGATCAACCTGGCTCTGATACCAAGATGTTGTAGGGTGGAACCCTAAGTGGGGATCTTTCATGAATTGGAGGGCGGATCCCCCAAGAACAAGAAGAACACAAGAGGGAAAACAAGAGGAACACTCAATTGACTAGATCCAATCACACATATGCTAGATCCAAGAACACACAAGAGTTCACTATGATCCAAGAACAACAAAGGAAAGATACAAGATACTAGTTCATCCCACTCCTATGAGGAGAGAGGTCTTGATGATCCTATGATGGGGATCCTTCCCACATGTGGGGTCTTGATATCCACAAGTGTATCTTCTCCCTTAGGAGGCCATGATCTCCTAGAGGAGTGGGTACAAGGAGCAAAGCTCACATAATCATCTCATATACTTTGCTATCCCTAACAAATGGTCTAGGTACGGAATATATAGGTGGCTGGAGGTGAGGGACGAGGTGGATGAAGAGGAGGCCCAAACAGCAATCACAGTCGTCCATCCTGTAGGGCCCGTGCGCACGGGGTAAGTTGGGCCCGTGCGCACGGGGGTCCCGTGGGCACGGTACAAGCCTGTGCACATGGGGTGCTCTAGCGCCAGCTCCCTGTGTAGTCCGTGCGCACGGGGTCTTCGAGGCCCGTGGGCACGGGGTCGCCTGGGAGGTGCAGAGTTGGTCTTGTTGCACTCCTTCCTCCTTGTGGCCTTGGGGTCCTTCTCCTTGGCCTCTGGGATGCTCCCCAACTGCTTGGTGGCGGTCGTCCTCGTACCTAGTGATGCACAATGATCCATGGTGAGGTAGCGATCAAGTCCAATAGATATTCATGTAAATCTTGAAGAGGAGCGGGTTCACCTTAAGTCCGGCAAGTCCACTTGGAGCTTGATGTGCTATGAAGGTATACATGGTGATGTCCGTAGGATGCTCCGCATCAATGGGGATGTGGGAAGATCATATCCGTAGTTGTGAAACTACTGATCTACCATCTAGTAAATACAAAAATATATTACTAATGTTCCCACCATTTTGGTACAGACCCGCCTATTTATTTTTCTAATGATACTTCCTATTTTTCTACCACCTGTATTACTTTTGGTGGGTGCCTATATTTATTCTACCACCATGAAACTCATATTATTATAATACTCTTTATTCCTAAATTTAATACTTTTTAAATAACTTCACCATATTACTTGTCAGCAAAATTGAAAACGGTCTGTTCCTAAAAGTACCACTTGTGTTTTCCAACCGATGTAACCAAGCTCAACTAATAACCTATTGTTGCACAAATCTCCACTATCTAAAAAGAACCTAAGGTTCCCTTTCCTTCCAAGAGGACCACGTCCACGTCCCACCTTCCGTAAGAAATTCACCACCGTAAACAAATAAATACTAGTAGTTAATCTCTTATATTTGGTAACCCAATAAAGTAGATCAATCACGGGCACATGACTATTTAGCCATGTTACAACGCACAGGCACATACTATTTGTTCTCGTGGCAACGCGCGGGCATGTACCTAGTCACTGTAAAAGAAAGGAATGATGGTACGTCTCCAGCTTACCCACACAATGGTATGTCGTTTTCATGGTACGTTCTTCCAACCTCGCCATCCTAGCACTAAAGTTCGGGTTACTTTTCAATTTTTCCCAAGCTAGACCTAATGGTGTTCTTGTCCCTTGCAACTTTAGTTTCGAGAGATCTTAACCCACGCTTTACTTTTCACTTTGATCATCCCCCCCCCCCCCCTTGAGACTGATGGGTGGGGCCGGGTCCACTAGCCATTGACACAATCCTGGGGCAAATCATCAAACCCCTGATAAAGTGTGGCAAATCATCTAATCCCCCTTGTTGTTTCCTCTGTTTTCTTAGCGTTACCACAAGATATGGTAGCCTCTTTGTGATGGCAAAGAATTTGTTCCAGGTCTCATATGGCAAGAAATAGAAAGAAAAAATTATTTTAATCACTTTAATTTCAATCCAACATGAGTCTTTCCATGTATTAGGGCATGTACAATGGTTGATGAGCCAGTCTTATCTTAAGCCCATCACGTAATCTAGTGAAGACAAAAAAAGATGCACAATGGGTGATGTCTTAGCCCTATCTCTAACAACAAGATATCCCTAAATATATGGTGAGGCAATTATTGCTAAGAGATCATCTATTAATGTAGAGAAGGCAAGCCTTTTCTTATAGTTTCTCTCTCATCCACCCCATCTTTTATCCTATGTGTCACTCCAAATATGGCACCATTGTACATGCCCTAATAGTACCATGTGCAATAGTTGTCACTCTTGTGTTTTCCTATTGGAGCTGTGTCGAATATTATGTACAAGGTAGGTTACATTGGACCGTGAGTTGTATGTTGTGTAAATAGGATATGGAGTCATGCCCTATAGGACACTTGTATCCTAGGCCTCTTATATAATATGGGGTTAACACACGATGTAACCAATGCCAGCATAGTAATGCAGGCATAGGGAGCCGGCGACGTGTGCTGGCGCAAGGTGGCCGGTGTGTGGTAATGTGACGGTGTCACGGGGAGGAGCGCCCGTAGTCATGCCCTAGGGATATAGCGATGTTCGGTGAACCTCGCTAATAAACCTCGGTATCATGCCTCGTCTGATTGTTTGCTCCTTAGTAGATCAACTGCGCCTTAGATTATCTAACATTTCCCATGTTCCCATGTTTACATGATCCCTTGCACTGATGTGGTGGACGAGGGGGCTAACAACAAAAGTTGTAGTATGTCGTATTTGTTTCTTGATAATTTCGTTGGCGCAAAAACGGGTTGTTATTAAAAATTTCCTGTATAACACTCATTTAGGCAGTAAACTTGTGTGATGGGTTACCAGGTGCATCGGCCAAGAATTATGGTGTTGATTTCTTTAATACGAACTTGTAAAATTGATTTTGAAGACTTGTAAAAATGAATGTTACATAGATATTTGACCTTTTTATTTTCAGTTAACCATCTTGGGTGATTCAAGTAATGCGCTTATATATGTTTTTATTGGAAAATGCAACTACAATTAATGTGCCAGTGTATCTGAGATTGCAACGGGAGGATAAAGTGAAGCAGTGACAACGATAGTGGATGCGAGAAGCTGGCGGAGAGAAATGGAGATGAAAGGAAATTTATTGTACATTTACATAATAGAGGATTAGGAATAGAACCCTCGGGCAAGGAATGATCACAGTAGATCGGATGAGTGTCATAGAGGCATGAACAGGAGTAACACATGTTAGCATAAAAAAATCCTATGTGTCACCTCAAATGTAATATGGGTTCGTATATTGCTGCAAGTGAACAGTGAATATTAATAATTTAATGAAATATTTTCTAGTTTTGTTGGTGTTAGCCACCCACGGTGCTAAGAAGTAAACTCCAATTCGGAGGAGCAAAGCTTTAGTGTTTTTCGCAATGCGATGAAAATAATCCTTTAACCAATGTCTTTATATATTTTGTTGCTCCATATATAGCAACCGCATGGGCATTAGCTAGTAAATATAGATAACTAGCTGAGTCAACAAGATGGATGCTACTAACTTATCACCACGAAAGGACTGGACAATTTGTTTCGCTACTACCAAATATTCATGTCTTTCATTGTTTATGAAATTTAACATTGGTGTTGCATATCTCAAAATATTTGTGTAAATTCTTATCATTTCCATTGAAATACCGCACATTTCTAACATATCAAGCATATCTTTGCTTCCAGGGATGCAGTAACCTATCAGCGGAGATAACGAGCACACAACCGGTGAGGGTTGTTTGTGTATTACCTGTATTCTTTAAAAAGGTACAATCTCTTATTGAAGTGCCAATGGCCAGACCTCCAACAACACATAAGGTACACTATCTTTGCTTTCAAGCAAAACCAGTACATGTTATTCCATCAACCGCAACTGCACCCTTTGTTTCCCTGAAGGAGAACCCCTCCTGTTTTATGTTAAACTAGCAAGGTGACCCGTGCATTTGCGCGGCTAGATTTATTATGTTTCAGTGTATTTGGATTAATTTCTCACTTGGCTGTTTGCTCATAGTCAGGCGCGCTTCTTAATTGGCAGTACATGGCCATCTAAATGTCTATTGACAACATCATAAGTCTGGAATTTGGTAGGAATCTTTCTTTTCCTAAGTTACTCATGACCATTTTGGTCTGTGGCAACGCAAGTCGAGTGCTATTGCGGTAGAAAACACCATGCGGGACCATAGACCAATCGTAATAAGTTTGAGCTAACCCTATTTTTACTTTAATTGACATCTATTGCTTAATTCAACACTAAGTGTCAGTACTACAAAATCATTGTACTCCTTTCGTATGTTTCATCGTTCGTGCATGTTATGCAGTGGAATTCATATTTCTATCACTCTTACGGTGCTGATATAATGCATGCAATGCATTGGACATTTATATTCTTCCAAAGTTACCATTTTTCCTCTCCGGGCTTCTGGCTATCATGAAATACACCAGCGACTGACAATTTTGTGAAGTACATACATACACAGAATATTTTCTTATATTTTATGGTGAAACATATCTCAACTCATCTTTGTCCCAGTCAAATGGTAAACAGTTTTTTTAAATTTAGTCATTCATAGAATTACTGAAGTAAATACAGAAACAATTTCTTTATTATTTTAATGATGAAACATGTGTATATTTTCCTTACGTAATACTATTTTTTTTAGTCACTAGTACTAATTAATTAATTGTATCCAGTAGATACCAATTTGCTAAGAAGCGAATGAGTCAGCCAAATTATTAAGCAAAATGACAACAGAGTGATGTCATAATTCCTAGTTTAGGATGCCTATACTACGAACGAAACTGATGTGTGGACGATGGAGTCTGGACGATAGTTGCACGACTGCTAATCAAGCCGTCTGCTGCATTTTCATGATTTGCATGGACGCACTGATATGCTCTGTCGGGCACAGATCGTTCGCTGTGCGTCGTGTGTATAGCAGCGTTGTACCCAAACCGTCCGCACGTCCTTGTCATGCATGCACGCAACAAGAAAGTGAAAGTGTGAAACATCACATGCATTATTGGCGGGCTTGTGACGAAACACTCTACTACTGTTTCAAAATTTCCGCCAAACACTCTACTATGTCGCCGTGTATGCATGCATACAGATACAGACATACAGTAATATATACGGCATACACGGTGTTTATTGTTATTTGTTAAAGCAGTAATGGAGTACTGTATATGTTGTGAACAAGCTATAGGAGTAGGTAATAGACCAGTATGTGTGTCGATTGTATGGTACATTCATTTCTGACGAGTAATTTGAAACGAAGGAAGTAGGTCTTGTCTCTCGTGGGAATAACTAACACTTACGTGCATGCAAGCATTGACCATTTCCGACTCTCCATGCATGCGTCATACTCCCCAAAAGGCATGGGATTCGCATACCTCACGTGCGCCACATAGCAACCTTCCATCCGAAAAAGGCATTTGACCGATTAACCTTCTATCCGAAAATACCATTTGGATACCGGACTCTAGATAACACTTTTTCCATCATAAAAAAGTTATTTTTTCGAGGGATAAAAAAGTTATTGTTACATGTATATAAAGAAGTCTATATACAAAATTTTATCAAAAATATTGTTTTCATATCTGGTGCGTACAAAAAAGGACAGATCCATATTAAAAATTGGCTACCTTCTTGTTGTATTTGGGCCGGAATTCTATCTTTTTTGTGTGGCCTCCAAATCATCGTACTAATTAATAAAACTTTAAAAATATGTACTGATATTGTATATGTAATTGGTGAAAAGTTTGGATTTTTTTCAAACTTTGAAATAACCTTTTCTTTTGCACGACTTTCAAATTCTGGGATCGTTGTAGCCTAGCCTCCAAAAGTAGGCACTCCCTTCGACCGCTTTCTCATTAAAAAATAAACCTACTTATCCTTTGCTGCTCATGTTGGTGTCATGCATGAGGTAATTAAGTTCATTGGATGCTTTGCACGCGGCCTCTTCATTGATGTTAATTGATATGGTACAACTTGGAGTTATTCATAAATTAAAAACCATCCTGTTCGTGGAATGTGTGGAAGTCTATAACCAGTACATCTTTGAAGAAAAAAATATTTAATGGTGTAGCTCCTTTTTCTTTGCCATGAAAAAGCACTCAGAACATATGGGGGATGACCTTGCATGCATGTGTATTGTGTGGCCTGTTTAATTGCTGCCCTGGACATCATGCTTGGCCAATTCGAGTTGAGTATGTCATATCAGACCACTGCTACTATGTTTCCTTTTTATTCTGGCAATCCTAGGATGCACTCAAGCGCCCACTCTCGGTCACATGGACTAAGCTAATGATGCTCTCCGGTTTCCTTTTTTTTTTTACTGATAACGTTCTCAGGTTTTCAGGCCAGGCTATCGCCAGATTATCCAGGGCACAAACAAAACAAAGTGGATGCACATATTAGGGAAGTCCCTGGTCAGGCATGTTTGCTCCAGGGAAGCAACCAAACAAGTTCATTCTATTTGAACTCAGCAAAGTTTGCACAAAGCATGACTTTTTTGATAAAGAAAAAGTGTTTTGTAACCAGAAATCCAATTCGGCTCCCGGGTGCACGTGCTCCTACGCGCGGAAATAAAATTTGAAATGTCAGAAAAATCCCAACAATATTCCTATATGTTCATAGTCACATCCGAATACTATCTGAAAACATTTAGGCAAAAAGGTTAAGCATTTCAGCCTGTACAAAAAAAAACAAATTAAACACCAAATGTTACCCCCAAATGTCACCCCAAATTTGCTTTTTTTTCACCGACGAAACATTGCTGCTCCGTTTCGCACGAAAATTCAAGCATGCTTGTGACACTAACACAAACATCTACAAAAAAAAGATTTTTTTTTAAACATTTACTCTTTTTATATTACTGTTCATCCAGGAGCAAATGCTCCTGAAAGTGAAAACGCCACCCTATTTGTAACGTGGTACTCAGAAAACCTTTCTTACAAAAATATATGTCGGCTACCTATGAATATATGACAAACTACTAATATTTCTTTTAAATTAAGTTGGCTTATGCGAAATAATAATATCTAGTCAGTCTAGACGTATACAAAGTCTGAAATGTGCAGATACTTGACTTTCAGAGTTATCAGACAGAAAACCAATGCATAACATCATCAGCTTAACTAGAATAAAACTTGATATAAAAATATTTTAAGATCTGTGAGTTGGATCATCGATTCATGAATTTGCATGTGGCTTTGATTATTACTTGTGTCCACAAAGGAGGAAAACAGAGAGGTTTCTAGTAGAAGTAGACAGGTTCAGCTGAAAACTTCACGATGAAAAGTCGACTTTTACAAAAGAAAAGTTTGATGTTTGGTTGTCCTTAGGTTTTTGTCACTCGAAGATAGACTATACCAAAATGAATGATGTGATTAATTACCACCTCTGCACAGGGCCGGCCCTGAGGGGGTGGCAGGGGGGCGGCCGCCGAGGGCCCCGAAATCTAGGGGGGCCCTCCAGGGTTCGCAAGGAGCCCATGGCCCAGACCATAAGGAGGCATCGACCTAGACGCACGGAAAAATCCTTGTTTTCCTTCTTCCCATCGCGAGTTCGCCGCTTCGCGACGATCCTATTCCCCCGAGGGCCCCAATCGCGAGTCGCGATGCTGATGTAGATCGCTCTCCGCCATGCGGCCGGCTGGTCTTCCTCCAGGTCCCCGGTCCCGTTGTGTTATCCCCCGTTCGTAAGATGCCTCTCATGTGCAAGACGAAGCCACCCCACTTATAAGGTAATCCCTAACCTCCTCTTTGTAGTTGGTCACGTTCATATGGTGCAGCAGCAGTCAGATCTTAGAAGGTCTCGCATATGATGCAGTATAAAATTTTAATTTCGTGTGCCCGTTGCTCTATTTCTTACTTCAATCTGGACTTTGTCGACACAACACCAATCGCCTTATCTATCAAAAAAGTTGCCTGCTATGTGTTCGATTGTCGTTCTTTGCATTCCCTCTCCAAATTATCATGACTGCAAATTTAACTTAAAAATGGAAGAAGGTCTCAGCTATACACACATAACTTCAATCCAAACATGGTTATATAATAAAGCCACTCAGACTCCCGTAGCCGTCGGGTACGTAAATGATCTTCTATTATTTCCAATGAACCTTTTTAAACTTTAAACCTTTCATATTGATGTTTGCCCTCTATCAGGTATTCGATTTGTCTAATTAAGTAAAGGAATACACTATTTACAATTTTCGTTTTATTTTAGAACAATAGACAATAATAAGTTAGGTAAAGGAATGAATCTAAAAAGAAATGAGATTATTATTTTGATCTTTAAGTAGGGGCCCCGGGTTGTAATTTCGTCCCGGGCCCCCGAAATATCAGGACCGGCCCTGCCTCTGCAGAAAAGTGCACGGACATCTAATTCCTATAGCAAAGCCAAGGCAAGGACACAACACACCTAATGTGCAAGAAAGGGCAAAAGCCTCTACGAACCCAACTATAGTGACCTTGTTGGTTACTGTCGTCGCTTTCAAAATCGGCAAACCACCTTTCGAATAATATCTTAAGGAAAATATCAGTTCATTATAAGGAGATAGGAGGAGAAAGTGAGCTGGTGAACTGAAGGGAAATCCTATGGAGTTACCCGCACTAGAAACAATCGATTGGGGCAAAAACATATTACTTCCTCTGATTCAAATTAATTGATGCATACTTAGTACAATTTTAATACAAAGTTGTACTAAGTGTGCGTGAATTATTATGGATCGAAGAGAGTAGTACTTTCTATTGTTCAAGATAGTTACTTATTATAGTAAAAAAATAACACAAAATCACCAGGAACATCCAAGCAAATACTTAAGAAGAATTAAGCGAGATAAATCCATGAAACAATCACATTAAAGGCTTGGTTTGCATGGAACAACCTTTTACAATTTTGTTGGCAAAACACCATGTATGCGGTGATCTTTTTTTGCATAAACCACCGATCGGTGACTTAGGGCATTTTGATTACTTTTCCAATATGTGAGGTCCATCCGTAAGTGCTGAGGTGGCAACTCGTATGCATGTTTCATTGAGATGAACGTGTAACCCACCTCTCAGCTGGGTCATCTTTTTCGGTTCCCCTTACCCCCTGTTCTCATTCAGTTGTACACATTCTCATTCAGTTGTACACTTATTAGGTGATAGATCCGACGCAGCATAAGTCATTGCAATATCCTATGAGCTGGATACCCGGTATGGCCGGCGCTGGGTAGGTCCTACTGTCAGTTGGAGTCCCAGTTATCTTGCCAGGCTAGCAAGATTTAGGCAGTTATTACTACACCAAACCGTGTGTTTCTTGCACTTAATGTGTGTGTTCTAGTGCAATGTATGTCCAACTATACTGGGTATGGAACATGCGTCGCCGTGAAATTGATGACGATCGTTGTGTACACGGATCGGGGGACGATCGGGCAAACAAATTAATCAACGGCTATTTGAACCTGCCTACGCTTGGACAATGCCTGCATCGCCGTGAAAGGCGTCGCGCGAGTGGCACCTGACAACAACTAAAGGCACGGAGTGCTCCACGCTGGACAATTATGCGTCAATGCATGAGAGAGAGGGGAGAGGAAAAAGAGATAGAAGTGGCGCTTCTACGTGTTTCTAGTAATCTTCTACGGGCAATATAATGCTCCAGGCTGGCATGTAAACAAAGCAGGTGAAAATGCAAAGGATTCAAGGAGATGATAATCTAGTTTGGACCAGGGTTGTGGTTGGAAAGGTGATGGGTGCAGCTACCGGCCGCATCACTGGCCCGTGCCTTCGCGGAGGCAATGGCCAATGGGTGGGTGTGGTGCCCGCGTAGGCCATGCCTTATCAGCGCGCGTGCAGCGCGAGGACGACCGGGAAGCAACGGGGCGGGTCCCGTCATCATATCACTGTGCCGACCAATCGGCGCCGTGTGGAGCAGCCGCGAGCGAGCGAACGAACGCGGTAGCAGCCGCGTTGAAGGAGCAAAAACAAATCTCAAGTCTCCCACGCCCAAGCACGTGGGCGCGCGGGCTATCCATTATTTTATGCATGAGACTCTCTATAAGTATGGATCGCCGACGACCCGGAAGGCCATCAAGCAGCAGCAGCAGCAACAGGATCGGAGCTCCTCGCTCGCTGCGCTAGCTTAGCTATAGTAGCCAATCGACCGAGCACGTCTCTTGACTCTTGTACTTCTACCAAGGTAGCCACAGGGCATGGGTGGCGACGGGGACGTCCCGAGCCGGCTGGAGAGCATCCTCACGGACACGTCGGCGCCGCTGGCGGAGCGCGCGTGGGCGGCGGGGGCGGTCGAGCTCCGGCTGCTGGCAAGGCTGGCGGCGCCGGCGGTGGTGGTGTACATGATCAACTACGTCATGTCCATGTCGACGCAGATCTTCTCCGGCCACCTGGGGAACCTGGAGCTCGCCGCCGCCTCGCTCGGCAACACCGGCGTCCAGACCTTCGCCTACGGCCTCATGGTACGTCACGACTCTGCACTCCAGTCACCTCTAAATCACTCCGTGCATGCCGATCTGCGCGCGTCCCTTGATGACACTCCGTCGTACTTATGTAACTTATAATGTAGTGAGACGTTTTTCAGTTTAGTAGTAAACACTCCCGGTAATTAAGCATGGGGCATACTTCGTTCCAGCACACGCTCTATCTGGCAAAACCCACAGCTTAGAAGAAGCGTGAAAATTTCTCTTAGATTATGACTGTGTGGTGTATTACTGGGCGTACGGAGTGTCGTCCGGCTCCACGTAATGTTTCACTTTTGTTAATTGCCATTGCCAAGAGTCAAGCTCGTGTGTCATGGGTTCCATTTGTTTATGGATATGAGAAGTTGATGGATTGCAAAACGACAAACAGACTTCGACATTGTTTTGATCTACTCATAGCGCCAAATCATGAGTCTTCAACCAAAGAACACCCGTTAATTAATCGTCGACGTACCATCCACCTCCTCACACATATCTCCCCACCCAGAGAGAAAAACGCGGCCACTTCACTTTTTGGCGCTACCACGCCATCGTTGTGGCGGCATCCAAAGAGAGGAGCCTCAAAGCTGCACAGCTCACCGCCTCAAGTCATCAACCGTCGCTGGTCGCCACCATGGCGTGCTGCTATGGATGGACGGGCCGTGCCGTAAATCCCAATCCGGGGCCGGTGTCCATACACCAGATCAGGTCGTGTCGATCCCCAAACTGCAAGTATGGCCCTCACCGTCACCGGGCAGCTTTATCCGGGGATGGCAAGGAGAACATGCCAGGAAGTGGAGAACGCGTCGGGAGGGGTAGAGCACCCGAGCTACCCCAAGGAGCGACTTGAGTGCATTCCAACCCCTTGGAGGGCGTAGAAGTATCATCATTGAGCACTGAAGCCACCAAGTATAATATCCATTCCGATAAAATTAAAACACCTCAAGATTACAACCATCATTGGTTGTTCATCTTAAATCAATGTAGACCAATATCTTAGCAGTTTTATATTTTCAGGAAAAAAAACTAAGAGAACATGGAATATAATTTTTGTTGACATGAGGTGGAAGGGAACATGGAATATAATAATGGAAAGCGTAGGGCATCCACAAATGACATCTAGTATATGTTGGTTCCTGTCTACAGCACTCATGCACAACACAAACAAATGCAACAAACAACAGCACATCTATAGATGAGCTAAATTAAGCATGTAATATAATGATGATCCAAGCAATGACATAATGAATCATTCTTTTTTTTTCTAAGAAACAAACCATCGAAATTACGAGCTTTGCTACACCAACGTGTCCTTGTGTGCAGAGGGGAGTTACGGGGTTATTTGGCAGGTTTTCATTAGGGATAAGTGAGGCTCGGGCCCACCCTGAAATTCAAGGGGGAGGTTTGATTAGTGGGATAGGAGGGTTTTGTAAGTGAAACGAGATCCTCTGGTATTGCAAGGGAAGTCAGGTAGAGCTACAGTTTGCTGATTTTGCTTCGCCTCAGCCGCACTAATAGCAAGGTGGCTCAGTGTTTAACTACAGTAATTACTGACATTATACATCACATTATCTATGGTGCCTGCACCACCTCTCTGACTTGCCTTCTTTTTTTCTACACAAAGAAGTATTGTGCTTCTCTGCCTTTCCTTTTGCATGTCAGAGGAGCCGGCTCCTTCGCAAGTTTACGTACAAATCATTCGTCGGTCTAGCATTTTTGGAAATTTACATACAACAACTAATAGTGTGATGAGCAGAGCACTGCAGTACCTCCTTAACAAAGAAAGATTCTAGTGATATAGAAACTTAAGATAAGATCGATCCTAGCGCTTAATCATTGTTTCTGATGCAATGTATGTTCAGCCATAATTGCAATAGAAACATAATTTTGCTATGGAAACTACGTTTCTGAACACCAAGCTGGCTCAAATGATGCTCATGCTCCCATGTGTATGGGCATGATCGGCTCATCGCCGCACATGGTGTCCATACCTACCTACACCCCCACGGATCGGGTGCTGAAGGAGCCACCGGACTACTAGCTAGGTCTGGACCGGACCGCCCATCGCCTTGAAAGGGGTTGCGCCGGTGGCAGCCCAGCCACCACCAGCTACCATTGTCAGCCAGTGGACCAGCGACAGCGGGCGCGTGTACCTCGTGGGTGTGCGTGGACGGCCACTTGGAAGGCAGGCAGGCCGTGGTCTGGCCAGACAACCAGAGCGTGGTGAGTCCCACCGTCGGCAGTGCCGTCAGCGGGAATCCAGGCCTGTTATTGACGATGCCGTCAGTGGGAGTGAGTGATGAAGAAACCAATCTCAATCTGGAAAGAGCCAAGCCAATCCACTATTTAGCCAGAGCGTCAACGCCAAGAGGGCACACACACAACACGCGCATATACGAGGCGAGCTAGCTATAGCCCATAGCTCCATAGCCTCTCTCTTGTTCTAGCTACCAAACCTCACGAGCATCATGGCTGGCGGGGAGGAGCATGAGCATGGCGCGTCGTGCCGGCTGGAGAGCATCCTGACGGACACGTCGGCGCCGATGGCGGAGCGGGCGTGGGCGGCGGCGTCGGTGGAGCTCCGGCTGCTGGCGCGGCTGGCGGCGCCGGCGGTGGTGGTGTACATGATCAACTTCGTCATGTCCATGTCGACGCAGATCCTGTGCGGCCACCTGGGGACCCTGGAGCTGGCCGCCGCCTCACTCGGCAACACCGGCGTCCAGACCTTCGCCTACGGCCTCATGGTACGCACGGAGTCTGTCCTCTCATCTCTATACGTAGCCGCAATGCTTCGATGGGGTAGATCGAAATGTTTGGTGCGTTTGTGTTTCTCTGGCCGGCGTAGTTGGAGCCCATGCTCATTGAGAGCTGAGAGCACATGATCGTCGGGTAGATCGAAATGTTGGGGTAGATCTTCGAGAGTTGACAGAGCTAGCTAGCACATGCTCTCCGGCCGACGGGTATGGATCTTGCAGGCAGGCCCCTTGTGGCTTGGCAAGATGATGGCCACAAACCCACCCACGTACAGCTTAGAACAAGTACTGTTTCCTGTTACAGTAAGTACGTAGTGGATTAGATTCTGGCAACCCTGGCCTGGAGTGGATTAGCCTATGACGTCGTGTGCTTATTAGTAGAGGTGGATTGGATTAGTGGGAGTACTAGAGGCATGGAGTGGCCATATGGCGAGAGGTCTATGCATGGCATGGCAAATGGCAGGCCCATTTGGCACAAGCCAGTGATTCATGGCGACTTGGTACTGCCTCCATGGCGACTTGGCACAAGCCAGTGATTCATTCCGTCCTCTTGTGCCTCTTCACTTTCTTGCTGACCGTCTCTGAACCGTCCACGTGGTCGAAAGCAACGTGTCCGCGTGCCACCTGCCTGCTTTGAGCTCCATCCATTCCCCCATCTAGGAGATCTGTTGCCCTACCCGACCCCTAGAAGGTGGTTGGAAAGAGGCATGGAGGGAGGTAATGTCTGTCGGGATATGCATAGTGACCACGTTAAATAAATGCAGTGTGTCCGGGTCCAACTAGTGCCTAACAGTCCATTGATAGGAGGCTTATCTTCAGCTTAATTTAATCAGAGTCCTATCAGTTATGGACTCTTGTCTCTCTCTCCTCGCAGAAAATAAAATAAAATAAAATAAAAGCTTTGGAGTGTTGTACTAGCATTTATATATTCTCCTCTCTCAATCAATGGATAGCATCCACGGCTAGATGATGGCCACAACCCACCCACCCACTGCTTAGACGGAGCATGACACTCATATTTCCTACTGTACCTACGTACCACTGGTAGATTAGACTAGATTGTGCGCGACAGGTCTAGGGTTGGCAACGCCTATTTGGCATGCACAAGTAGGGCCACCCATAGATGCATGGCGTGTTTTCCATGCACGGTCGAAAGCGACATGCCACCTCCCACTCTCCATCTACTATGTGTCATCTTTCATCTAGATCCACACACATGATGCCCTCTATCTCTCTCACTCGGTTTCTTGGCTTCTTCCCTTGTCAATCACACGCCACATGGTGCTTAATTTGTACACTTCCACATCATACAGGACTTGCATTCTTGCATCATTACTGAGTAGATCCAGAAGCTCTAGATCCTCCCCACTCTCTTCCCTTCCCTTTTTGGGCATCTTCAAGTGCTTGGACCGTTCCCATTATGGACTATATGTGGTCCTCTAAAAGATAACGGTGTGACCACCTCAATAAGTGCATGCAGTGTGTCTGCTTAAGTCAAGGCAGCTTGTGCTCCATGTTTACCCTGACATCACGGCTTACAGATTTTTCAGTGCTACATAAAATACTGTGGTAATCTTCACCACACAAAAAGAAGAAGAAAAGTTACAAATCTCTAAGCAGAGCACACTGTGGGGTGATCATATTTTATTGCTGCTAAAAAATCGTATTGCCAATGTGTAAGCAAAGTATGCTTGCCTTCCTTGACAAATGACGTGACCTGTCCCATCAGTCTTGGACTGTTGTCGACGGATTGATATATTCTCCCCTCTCAATCAACCAATCAATCAAAAATTGATAGCGTCCGACAAGAGCCAAGCTCGTTTGTTTATGGGTGAGAGGTACTAGTAATTTGTTTATCGGTGGGAGGTTGATGGATTGGTATGGCTCGTCGGCAACTACACCTCGCCCCATATGTCATTTGGAATGTTTGTCTTCTAATCTTAAGTCTAAATGCTGTTTCGACCCCACTTAGTCGTACCAATCATGGTGGTGTAGCTGCCAGCTCTCCGGGGAAATATCCTGTGGTGTCAACTATCACATGATACCATCATACCGTGATACCATGTCACAAAAATCAAATTTACATGCTTCAAAAAATTCCAGAAAAATTGTGCATGTTCACAAGACTATGTCTACTAGCCCTAAAAAAATCAGATTCAAATTCAAAATACACATTGAGAAATAAAAAAAATCAGCATCAATAGTGTCACAAAAAGACAAAACACAAATGTTACTATTCACCTGTGGATTTTTAGGGATTGTGTGAACATGTCTTGTTCATATTCATGATTTTTTTTGAAACATCAAAAATTCTGTTTTAAAACATGGTATCATGTGATATCTTCCCTCAGCTCTCGAAGGAGGCTGCACATTAATGGAAAATCTGGACTCATCCACCAGATGCACCTACTCAGTAATGATGCATGACACGTAGTATTATACTTTAGAGTCTTTGGATTCTCAATGTGCTTCTTGAGATTGATTACTAGTTGCCTTGGCTGTTGTTTTTAGTTGATCATCAGTTTATCTTCATTGTTTAATTTCCAAAACAAATCCAGCAATCAATCAACAAATTTGAACTTCTTTCCTTGTTTATTGAAAACACAAGTAGATGTTGTTTTCTAAGAAAATGCAAAAACGTTTTGCAAGTTAGTATGTAAGAAGAAAAAGAATAGATGACAATGGAGGGAGCAATATGAAAGTAACTCATGATGATGAATCTAAACTACAAATTTGCTAGAATGCAATTCGTGGCAGTCCTAACAATTAAGACATTACGCTTTTGTTTTTGCAGCTGGGCATGGGAAGTGCAGTGGAGACCCTCTGCGGGCAGGCCTACGGTGCACACAAGTACGACATGCTCGGAATCTACCTACAGCGCTCCATCATTCTGTTGGGCTTAACTGGCATACCACTTGCTGTGATGTACGCTTTCTCGGAGCCACTCCTCTTATTGATGGGACAGTCACCGGAGATAGCCCACGCCGCATCGATCTTCGTTTACGGCCTGATTCCTCAGATCTTCGCGTACGCCGTCAACTTCCCCATTCAGAAGTTCCTGCAGGCCCAGAGCATCGTCCTGCCGAGTGCTTACATCTCAACGGCAACACTCGTTCTACATGTGATGCTGAGTTGGGTGCTCATGTACAAGGTCAGCCTTGGGCTGCTCGGTGCCTCACTGGTGCTGAGTGTGAGCTGGTGGATTATCGTCGGAGCGCAATTTGTGTACATTGTCGTGAGCCCGACGTGCCGGCACACGTGGACGGGATTCAGTTGGCAGGCCTTCTCCGGTTTGCCAAGTTTCTTCAAACTCTCCGCCGCGTCTGCCGTGATGCTGTGCCTTGAGACATGGTACTTTCAGGTGCTCGTGATCATTGCTGGATTGCTCCCCAACCCTGAGATTGCCCTGGATTCCCTGTCTGTGTGGTGAGTATCATTGGACTTTGAATCTTGATGTTATTCCTAGTAATAAGTCTGCAAAATTGATGCTAATTGGCTTGTGAGGCATGTGTGGGTGCTAATTAACTTGTGATGCGTGTGTGCAGCATGACGATTTATGGTTGGGTGTTCATGATCTCCGTTGGGTTCAATGCCGCTGCAAGGTTCGCAAGTCTATATTCAAAGGCCTTGATAAACATTAGCATTGCGTAGTGACAACTAGGTAAGTACTCTAACTAACTAATTGATACATTTTCTCTTCAGTGTACGAGTGAGCAATGAGCTTGGCGCCGGCAACCCCAAGTCTGCATTTTTCTCTGTGTGGGTCGTGACCGGGCTCTCTGCAACAATCTCTACCATCCTTGCTGTTGTGATCCTCTGCCTCCGCAACCACATCAGCTACTTGTTCACAGATGGTGAAGCAGTTTCGGACGCGGTGGCAGATCTCTGCCCGTTGCTCGCCGTAACCCTCGTTCTCGGTGGCATCCAACCTGTACTGACAGGTAACTTTTAGAAACTTTCTGCATGACGAAATGTGCTATCTTCATTCTTGTCTGGCCCATTAGTACAACTTTCTAGAGTGTTCATGGCAGGTGCAATTTTCAAACATAAGTAGCTGGTAGTATCACTAGCCCATCTACATTTTGTTTAACGTTACAATTCCTATGCAATTTCAGTTTTTTAATTCAATCTATATTTTTTGTTCATAGTTACTGAATTCCAACGTACCCTGTCGGCCATGCACAAACTATTATGCCTATCCTGTTATTTTAAGGATATAGTAGGTTTCCGTACCATGATTTGATTAGTTTTTGTATTCAAATACAAGAAAAGAATAGGCTACTACAAGATGTAGACCCTTAGGGAAGAAAAGTGAAGGTACAAATTAGGGAAACAAGTCTACCATGTTTTCTGATGCATATGTTCTCTCTTGAGATACCACATATTCATGTTGATTTAAATTTACTAACATCCATGGAAACATCAGGTGTTGCCGTTGGGTGTGGATGGCAACAATTTGTTGCTTACGTGAACGTCGGCTCTTACTACGTTGTAGGCGTTCCACTTGGTGTTGTTCTCGGTTTTTTCTTCAATCTTGGCGCAAAGGTGATGGATCTGTCTGTGAAATTTTCATATATATATTCAGTGATGATACAGTCTTCAATTCTGTGTTCTAACTTGTTTTGATGGAACCGCATGCCTACTTGCAGGGTATTTGGGGTGGCTTGATTGGGGGAACGGCCTTGCAGACAGCCATTCTGCTATGGGTCACCATAAGAACAGACTGGACCAAAGAGGTATCCCTTATTACTACAAGAGCAGAAAGTTGAATTTACATTTCCGTTCTTTTAAACGAAATTTGAAATGATGAATAGCAAATTAACTCCCTGATGTCCGAGGACACAGCCTATCTTTCTTGTCGCCATATATGTTGTCAGAAGTGTAACATACAAACTGTTGCCTGCTCATTGTCGTTCCTTCCATCACATGATTTAGAACCTTCTTGAGAGTATATGCTTGATGCAAACTTATCAAATATATGCGTTGAAAAAGATGCACTATTTAACTGTATTGTGTTTTTTCTACATTCCTCAGGTAGAGGAGGCACAGAAAAGGTTGAACAATTGGGACGAGAAGAAAGAGCCTCTCCTTGCAGGGTTCAAGGACAATAACAAATAAGTGGACCAGTCTAGTTTTGTGTTTCCAGTTATCCGAGTCAGAAGTGTACTGGCTATGAGACTCGCCGTCGGCGTGGGTGGGAGGGGCTGAATCCAGGTCTCTTTATTTTCGCGTAGATATCTATGAGTTTATGCCTCAATTTTTTGGATGACACGCCAGTGATGGGCTTGTTAATACATACTGTAGTCTTGGTTAGCATGTTACATCTTTCTTTTGTTGAATTGTCTTTACGTTATTGGTTTTCCCGTCTTTCTTGGAAGGCCATTATTTGGCGACTTTGTAATACATTTGTAATTAGCTTGGCATGATGCTGAATCAGGTAAAGAAAAGGGTGTGAAGTTTTGGATAGGAGACCGGAATAAGTGTTGTAGTTTTAGTTCAAATTTGAACTAAAAGAACCACATTTAGTTTGGATAAGAGGGACTAGTAAATGGTTACCCTGCATTGCGACGTGTTATAAATATTATAGTATTTAGCATATGATTTGCCTGCCCATATTATTGTGACTGCGTTAAAAAGTAGAATTTTATTTGATAAACACTCATTTGGTAACTTTATTGACTTATCACATAAAACACAATTTTATTTGATAAGTCAATAATTGGTGTGACAATTGAGGCGGTTTGTAGCAATGGAAAAAGCGGAGATGGAAGGAAAAAAATATCAAAATAGAAAGAGGGAGTGTGGAAGTTACTAAGTTAGACGAAGGAGAACTGCAGGACAGGACTTTAGTGTTTCTTTTTTAAGTTAGGAGATATTTTTAAGTAGAATATCCTCTCCACATGCACACATGAAACCCAAGGTGCAACAAGGTTTGTGCTAAGTCCAACTCCTTTAAGTTTGACTAAGCTCGTAGAAAAATATGCTAACATATACAACACCTAATGTCATCATTGAGCTTGTTTTATCAACCTTGCTGCACCAATGACCATGTGAGCAGTCATCGTGGACTAGGGGTCCATACCAATAGTTATGTGGCTTCTACTCTCTCACGTTCTTCCACTACTAGAAAAATCCTATAGGTAGACAGGTGTAACGCCCTCGATGCGGCTATATCTCCCACGTGTCGAAGCACGACTTAGAGGCATAACCGCATTGAAAGCAATGTCGCAAGTGAGGTAATCTTCGCAAACAACCCATGTAATACAATAAGGGAAAAGATACATAGTTGGCTTACAATCGCCACTTCACACAAATACATGAATAAAGCATTACATCAACCAGATACAATCAAGGTCCGACTACGGAACCCAAAATAAAAGAAGACTACCCCAAATGCTACAGAGATCCCCGATCGTCCCGACTGGGCTCCACTACTGATCAACTGAAAACAGAACAACACAAAGAACGAGATCTTCATCGAGCTCCTTCTTGAGCTTGGTTGTGTCACCTGCTCGGTAACATCGGCACCTGCAAACTGGTTTTAGAAGTAACTGTGAGTCACGGGGACTCAGCAATCTCACATCCTCGCGATCAAGACTATTTAAGCTTATAGGAAGGGTAAAAGTATGAGGTGGAGCTGCAGCAAGAGACTAGCATATTTGGTGGCTAACATACGCAAATGAGAGCAAGAAGAGAAGGCAAAGCACGGACGAGAAACTATGATCAAGAAGTGATCCTAGAACAACCTACGTCAAGCATAACTCCAACGCCGTGTTCACTTCCCGCACCCCGCCGAGAAGAGACCATCACGGCTACACACGCGGTTGATGTATTTTAATTAAGATCAACTTTAGGTTTTCTACAACCGGACATTAACAAATTCCCATCTGCCCATAACCGCGGGCACGGCTTTCGAAAGTTCAAATCCCTACAGGGAAGTCCCAACTTAGCCCATCACAAGCTCTCACGGTCAACGAACGATAAACCTTCTCCCGAGACATTCCGATCAGACTCGGTATCCCGGTTCTACAAGACAACTTCGACAAGGTAAAACAAATCCAGCAACATCGCCCGGATGTGCCGACAAATCCCGATAGGAGCTGCATATATCTCGTTCTCAGGGCACACCGGATTGTCCAAGGTACGGGTAGGCCAGCCCAGAGTTGCCCCTGGTGGCCACCGGCAGCTGACAGGTTGGACCAACACTCAGAGGAGCATTGGCCCGGGGTTTAAATAAAGATGACCCTTGAGTCCGCGAAACCCAAGGTAAAAAGAGGCTAGGTGGCGAATGGTAAAACCAAAGTTGGGCATTGCTGGAAGAGTTTTATTCAAGGCGAACTGTCAAGGGGTTCCCATTATTACCCAACCGCGTAAGGAACGCAAAATCCGGGAACATAACACCGATATGACGGAAACTAGGGCAGCAAGAGTGGAAAAAAACACTAGGCAAAAGGCCGAGCCTTCCACCCTTTACCAAGTATATAGATGCATTAATTAAATAAGAGATATTGTGATATCCCAACAAGTAAACATGTCCCAACAAGGAACAATATCTCCATGTTCCAACAAGGAACAAACTTCAATCTTCACCTGCAACTAACAACGCTATAAGAGGGGCTGAGCAAAGCGGTAACATGGCCAATCAACGGTTTGCTAGGACAAGGTGGGTTAGAGGCTTGGTTCAACAATATGGGAGGCATGATAAGCAAGTGGTAGGCATCGTAGCATAGGCATAGCAAAAGAGCGAGCAACTAGCAAGCAAAGATAGAAGTGATTTCGAGGGTATGATCATCTTGCCTGAGATCCCGCAAGGAAGAAGAACGAGTCCATGAAGAAGACAAACGGGCGTAGTCGAACGGATCCTCACAAACGCGACGTTATCGGAACCAATCCGAAGAAGCAACACCGGAAAGCGCAAACAACATAGTAAACAACCATCACATAAACATAGCATGATGCACAACCAAGTATGATGCATGTCCGGCTTAAATATGCATGGCATGGCAAAGTGCACAAACAACACTACAAGTTAAGTGGAGCTCAATATGCAACGGGTTGCATATTGACGGAACACCACATCAATTATTTAGTTCTCTCTCGTTTATGTACCCCAACAATATTAAATGTTCTTAACATGGCAAGGGTGAAGCAAAGTAAACTACCTATCTAGTCAAGTTTAAATGAGGCCGGAAGCAACGAATAACAATTCCGGAAACTCCTCATGAGCATATTATAGATTTGGTACTGTTCTGCCCTAAACATTATTTTAGAGTTGTTAAACACGCAAAGTAAAGTCATCATGTTAAACTAAGCATTTTTCCACCCCATTTACATATAAAGTTTATTAAATTCCGAGTTACGGTTATTTAGTTATGAATTAAAGCATTTTAGCAAGTTATTTAAACAAATTTAAACAAACAGCATTTTAAACATTTTAAACATAGATGAAAGTTGGATATTATTAAACTAGATGAAATTCTAGGCAAGTTTCATATATAAAGTTTTTTAATCCGGTGCACGGATGATGAGTTATTAAATGCACGAACATGGAGGGTTTTTCTGCAAATCTGCCAAACCCTGGTTAATTAGCAAATTCAGTAGCGGAAAAAAAACAGGCGCTCGGCCCGAAACTGTTGGGCGCTGGGGCGCTCACCATGGGCCAAAACGGGCCGTTGGAGGGGAAATAGCCCACGCGGCCAGAGGCGTGGAGCAGACCGGTGTGGGAAGGCGGCCCAAGGCCTGGCTTGGAGGTAGATCGGGCGCGTGCGGTCGAGTGCGCACGACCGTTGACCCGAGCGGCAGCTGCAGTTCGTCAGGGACGAACGGGACGGCTGCGCGGCGTGAAGCAGAACGTCGACGAGCAGGCGATGGAGGCGGCAGCGGGTCTCGGCGCGGCAACGGCGAACTGTGGTCGCCGAGATCCGAGGCGGCAGGTCGAGGCATCGACGGATCCGAGCGGTTCCAGACGCAGGGAAAACTTGGCGCCGGTCAATGCAGGGGAACGGCAGCAGTCGTCTTCGGAAACAAGGAGGCAGGGGCGCGTCGGCACGGCTGGACGACGGCAAGGCGAAGGCATGGGCCACGAGCGTGAAGAGGAAGCAGGGAAGCGATGCGGCGGTGCTTGCAGGGAGGCAGCGGCGAGGAGAAGGACTCCGGCGAGAGGCCGACATGGCTGCAGTCCCTGCAGGCGGCGGGGTGCAGGGGTGGTCGTCTCCCTTGCGGGCTCGAGGAAGAAGCAGAGGACGTAGCGGGAAGAAGGGGTCGAGCTCCTCTGTCCGGCGCAGGAACAAGAGGGCCGACGCTGACGGGGACCCAGGGCGGCGCGGCTGATCCGAGGCACGGGCATGGGTCCTAGGGCAGAGGCCATGTCCGGCGGATCCCTGGTGGCGATGCGCGGCTTGGGACTTGCGGCGGAGCTCCTGTGGCACTTCATGGCGATGGATCGAAGAAAAGGTTCCTGAGAGAGAGAGGAGATGTGAGACGAGAGAGAAAGAGAAGCAAGAGGGGAAAGGAGCAGGGCTGTCAGGACTCATCTCCGGCGAGGGTCGGGCGGCTAGATGGATCTCAGAGGAGCCGGGGTTGGCTCGATGGAGGATTCGAGGGAGTGTGGGTGGCGGCTGGAGATTGGGCAGCGCGGATCCCCAAGAAGATAGTGGCGGTGGTGGACACGGAATGGGTGGGACAAGATCCCTAATTTCTAGGGTTGCCCACTATTTATATTACAAAGGATTAGGGTAGAGACTATCTCGTCCCTCCGATCACAATCGGACGATCGCGAATAAAATAGCTAGGGAGCCCAAATAAGAAAACGGAGACGTTTTGTAGACGTTTGGGGATGATCCGGACACAAATGTGGCGACAGTCCGGGTCGGGTTCGGGACAACTTTTCAGACGCGCGCGCGAGGAGGGCCGTGGGCTGACGAGAGAGTTTAGGTAGGGCCTGACGGTAGGTAGTGGGCTGTGTAGACGGTCTCGATCTGAGAGAAGAGAAGAGAGGGAGACCCGGCGACTGTTTCCGGAGACGAAAACGTCCGACGTTAGACCGACTATAATGTCGTTATAGTTATCCATTGTGGCGTCAAACGAACTCCGAATGCGATGAAACTTGGCAGGCAGCCTACCTACAACATAACAACACCACATGCCAACTTTCAACCCATTCCGAGAACATTTTCCGGCCACTTATAAAATACTATTTCGGACATGCCGCGGGCGCGTGCAAGTGTGTCTGGGCTCAGAACAGAACTGGGGAACCCGGACTAATGCAAGTTTGAAAATATGATGATGCAATGCACATGACGACATGACAAGATGTAACATGCAAGTGAATGACATGGCAAAGACAACGAATAACTGAAAGACATCTGGCACATCGGTCTCGAGACGTTACAACAGGTAACACTAGCGTAGCAGTAGCGCGGGCCTAATACAGGCGCTGCAGGTGGCCATTAGTAGTAGAGTAGGCCCACCAACTGATGTAGCACGCCCAATACCAGTCACACTTGATACACCTAGTGCATCGACTATGCCAATCGTTGATAAATGGGTGCACACAGATGTTGTCATTGGCAACGAGGCTTGGAAAAGAAAAGAGAACGATGAACAAAACAAAAGAAGTAATATTTTAGTTCAGTTTGATAGAGGTCGTGATGGTCATCTTAAAGCATTATTCGGACCAGGTACACCGATGCTAATAAATGGGAGAAGGCATATTAAATATAAATTGACATACATTAATTCACAAGGATCAATGGGCAGAATGGCGTCCCTACATGCCATGCATAAAAGGAGTAATGGTTATTCTTTTTTTTTTTTGCGGGGAATACAAATTGAATCAAAAAATGTAATAGACAAATGGAGGAATAATAGGAATAAAATAACCATTATTTCGGCCACTTATAATTTACGCAATGGAGGAATACAAATCAAATTGGTTTGCTACATAATAGGAAACAGAATCAGTGTGAACCAACCTGTAGTTGGATGGTTAGAGGGACTGTGGTATCCCCACTCCACCAGGGTTCAAATCCTGTTGCTCGCATTTATTCCTGAATTTATTTCAGGATTTCCGGCGATGCGATATGCCGGCTCAGTTTTTCGAAGGTGCTCATAGGGGTAGGGTATGCATTTGTGCGTTCATAAGGGTGAGTGGATGGTCAATAGCTAGATTTCAGTCAGCTGAATTTTAGTTTTGTGGTCAATCAATTTTCTGACCCTTGGATTGTGCTTTAAGATTTGTGTTGCTTTTCTTTTTTTCGTCAAATTTTGCTGGTGATATTGGGCTGTTTGGATTTGATTGACACCTATTTTCGGTCAGTCGATTCCTTTTTGGGCTGGATTTTGGTGTGTGTATGCTTTTTTTTCATGTGTTTACTTTTGTTTCCTGCACGTGTATGCTTTTATTTTTTTATGTTTCTGTCGAGTTTTTTCTTCTTCTTTACATGTATTTTTGGATGTTGAGTGCGTGAACATGTATACATGCAAGTACTGCATGTACAAATTACATCAGAGATAGAAACTTCACTCTTATATAATTATTTTACATATTATAAAAGTGCATTTTTTGTGCTAATTATGTGGATCTTTTCATTTTCTTTATTCTTTAAGGGTAATATCAATACTAATTGTTTGTGCAATTTTTTTGCTAATTAAATACATTTTTCTATTATAATGTGTATGTATGCATGAAAGTACAATACAATATGTGTGTAAATTATACTAGGCTGCTAAAGTTGCATTATTATATGTGTATTCGTTGCATATTATAAAAAGTGCAATTTCAGTGCAAAGTTGTGTGCAAGTTTTTTCTTTATTTTCTTTCCTCTTGAGAGTGATTCTAATGTCCCTAATTTATTCTCTCTTAGAAAACTTTATTTGTTTTATTATGTTTAGTTTTTAATTCATTTCATGTTTTTAAGGACGATAACAATGCTACTTATTCGTTCCTTGTTTAAAATTTTCGTTTTTATGTAAAATTCACTATAATATGTTTATTCTTACATAACTAAAAAGTGCAATTTATGTGTAAATTGTGTCATTATTTTTTGAATTCCTTTCTTCTTAAAGGGTGGTACCAATGCCACTATACTTCATTTATTCTTATAATTTTTTTGTGTGTTTGTAAGTAAGTATACTCGTAGGTATGATACACCATGTGCGTAAATTATAGTAGAAGCAAAAATTGCACTATATGTGCTTATTTTTGGCATATTAGAAAAGTGCAATTTGAGGGCATACTTGTGTGCAAGTTTTTTTTTTAAAAAATTGTTTCTTCTAAGGGTTTAATTTCCCAAAACTTCATTAGCTTGTTTTGGTTTTTGTTTTTATATTTTCGTTCTTCTTAAAGGGTTTTATTATTACATTGGAAACTTTATTGTTTTGTTTTAGTTTTAGTTTTTGTATTTGTTTTTTTAAGGGTTTCATTCTTCCATAGAAAACTTCATTATTTTGTATTTGTCTTTGTTTTTCTTCTTTCTTCTTAAAGGGTTTCATTCTTCCCTAGAAAACTTCATTATTTTGTTTTTGTTTTTTCATTTTCTTTCTTCTTAAAGGGTTTCAATCTTTCGTAGAAAATTTCATTATTTTGTTTTTGATTTTTATTATCTTTCTTCTTAAAGAGTTTTATTCTTCCCTAGAAAAAATCATTATTTTTTCATTTTCATTTTAATTTTATTTAATTTTATTTCTTTAATGGTAATACATTATTTTTGCATATTATAACAAAAAAAAAATTCTGTGTAAATTGTGTGCAGATTTTACCATTGCGTGGTTTTTATTGCCTTTCTTCTTAAAGGGTACTATCAATGTTCAGTTTTTAATATTCTTTCTTCCTCAAGGGTAATAGACGGGTCAGGGAGTCCACTGGCACAGGAGCATGTTGGGCTTGGGATTCAGTAAATACGTCAATCAAAAAAGTCAGTAGACTGAAACGAGTTTGGGTCAGTCAATCACAGGAGCATGTTGACCTGTAGCCATTCGACTGAAACGAGTTTGGGTCAGTTGACTGACAAAAAAAAGTCAGTCAACTGACCTATAGCCGCTCCCAACCTCCACACGCCGCCTCGTTAGCCCTTCATGGGCACGATTAAAATTAGTTTAAGGTAATAAATCTGTAGTTATCTCCAGGTTAGGATCTCAACTCACGTTGCTTGTGCCTGCGTGCACAATAAAAGGCCAGGCCGGCCATGTAAAAGAATTAAGGGGATGCTTGGATCCAAGGTATTTATTTTAGTCTGACTAAAAATAGTTTTTTTAATAGGCTAAAGTTCCAAGCACCCCTAACTAAAGAGGGGCTAAAACTAGTTTTGAGACTAAAAACTTTTGTCAGGGGTACCCCTACTAAAATGTGGATTAATACTCTCTCTCCTTATTTAACTCCTCTCATTTAACACAAGCGAGTTCTGGATTGAAGGGTTTGGAGGATAATAAATACCCATTAACTTGATTTTAGTCTCTTTAGTATTTGGATCCAAGCATGCGTGAGGCTAGCAAGTTTTAGTTCCACTACTTTTAGTCATGAGACTAAAACGTATCCAAACACCCTCTAAGCTATTTTCTAGAGTTTAGACAACAATTATGTATCGATATTAAGCGACCCTCTTTGGGTGCCGTTCATATTTATTTTTGTGTGAATTTTCTATTCAAAAGTCACTTGTCTCGAGGTCCGTCGTCACCGACGGGTTGCATGCTTGCTTTCTAGGATGGCAAAGCACATCCAGATAAAACACCAGCTACTTGATAAAAAAACAAGATACAAATTCTCCATAATTCCAAAGCCAAAACTTGGAGAAGAAACAATTATCATGATAAACAGGCATCCAGTATGAACAATCAGGAATATGTGTGTAAACGAGTAACAGCTGACTTCAAGCATGGCTTTTGACTACAAAATTCATGCAACATGAAATTGCTTAGCACGCCGCTGCAAACCAGGATAAAGCCAGCATGATCATGTGGTAGAAGTATTTCGGATTACAAGATGTCTAATACAATAAGATTGCTCATCTAATCTCATAGACTATAGTCTCAATTTGGGGAGTCCCCTCCGATCAGCGGATCATCAATCCTTGCATCCCCTGCCCGCCATCTTCAGTCACCTTGTTAGCTTGGATTGTGTTGATAGCATTTGCAATGTTTCCCTGTAGCAGAATTTTAAGAGGAAACTGTATTAGTTGCTCGGTAAGCACCTAAAAGTTCTCTAGGTCACTGTACGAGTTACACATCTGACATTCATCGGGAAATCGGAAAGCTATGCATGTTTGAACTAGTTTGCAGCTGAAATTTTCTACTGCAAATTTGAGAGGAGGTAATTGTGAGAGGCTTACCCTCCACACTCCAAGCTTTGAACGTAGACTCTGCCATTGTGGCATCCCAAAGACCCTCACAGTATGCCGGCTGAAATTACATGTCAGAACAAGTATAAACGAAAAAGGAAAGGATAACACTGTAATATGGACCAAGAAAGTCTTGTGGACATGAATACCTGACAATGACCAATTGATTAAGCTGGTCAACTTTGCAGTCCAAAATCTTTGATGAAATTGCTTTCACAATCCAATATTCCACCTCATCATCATTGATCTAACAAAGAATTAAAAAAGTCAATGTAACATTAAATCAAGTGAACAACAATAGGAAGGCAAGGTAAGCCGATTACCTCAAGGGCTTTTGTAATTGCAGAGTAAGGAATTTCCCCAGAACAATGGCCGCTCAGATCAAGCAGGGACATCAGACGCATTTTGGTTATGCACTCCTCATGAACCAGTCCTGTAAATGGTCCACCATTAGATATCCAAAACTTGAAGCAACGTAGTATTGCTAGCATTGGTTCACCAGAACATACCATATCCTTGCAGCAAGGTAGAGTTAGCAGTCTGAAATGCTAAATAGGGTTCGAGCCTCTGAGTAAGGAATATCTTCAGTAGCTCGTAAACTGGCTGATACTTGTCATCTTTCTCGAGCTGTGCAACAGCTGGCATATCGAGCAGGTCACACTGCAATAAGCATATTTCCATCAATACATACAGTATATAAGGTAAGGTATGCAGCCAGTGCTAGAGTTTTAACTGGCATTAAACCACATGTATAGTTTGCCAGGGTTAAAACTTGCTAAATAAATCCCTCAAGAATTTCAGAACCTACTGTTGGCATACAAGGCACAACGACATACAAAGCAGCAGCAGAGGAATTGTGCAATGCAATGCATAGCGGCACAAGTTTGTGGAAGCAATAATCCATCAAACCAAAAGAAGAAAGCTTGTAAGGGACATCTTGTCACAATTTTGGCTTGGCTCGGTCTGGTAGTAACCAGAAATATTTAAGGTTGACAAGATTAACATTTGCAGGCTAGTGCGAGCAGATAACTTTAGTCTTCTTACATCTAATATAGTGATATTTGACTGTCATAACCAAATTCACATTTGGTGACATGATTGGAGAATGGCATGTTTCTGGTATGGAGAAAGCGATGCATTATGGCACGAACACAAGCCCTAAGACGGAGATGTAATAAAAGTACCTGATAGAGGTCAGATGACTTGACAAACTCAACAATTGCTGCAGCAGCTTCTTCCTTTGCCGCACCGATTGCATCAGCATCATCACCCGATCCATCGAACGTGGCCAGGTACTTGTTCAGAAACTTGAAGTAGTCCTTGGTCATGCTGACAATCATCATCATCATAACAAGAACGGATCGTGTCAGTATACAACAATCTTGCCGCCATGTTACTTACACACTGGCTAAAAAATAAATGCAAGGAACTTGGAAGCAAAGGGCCGCACCCCTTGTGGTCTTTAAGAATCCTGGTGACAGCAAGGAACAGCTCCCTCTGCTCCGGTTTGCCGATGCCCCAGTAGGCGACAAAGGCATCGATGTTCTTGAAAGTGGGGACGACGCAGTCGGCGGCGGCCTTCCCGGCGGTGGCGGCGAGCTCGAGCGCCTTCCTGTAGACCAAGGCCTTGCCGGAGAGGCTCGGAAGCAGGTTGTACAGGCTGAAGAGGACTTTGATGCGCAGCGTGGTCTTGTCGGCCGGGTGGTGGGTGAGCTTGGCGCAGATGAGCTTGGCGATCTCCAGGGCCTCGTCCTCGGATCCGGCCTTGGTGACGAGGTTGCAGGTGACGGTCAGGGTGCACTCGAGATCTGACAGCAGCGAGTGTAGGATGGATAAGCAAGGCGCGATTGGACAAGAAGCCGGTGGGGATGGAGACGGAGAGAGGTACCTTTGTCGGGGGCGCTGGGGGAGAGGAGGAGGAGGTCGGCGGAGGCGAGCATGAGGGTGGCCATGTCGAGCCAGCGGGCGGCGAGGAGGTGCTGCTGCGCCTCGGCTCAGAGGCGGGCCACCTCAGGGTCGGCGACCTCCGGGCCCGCGTCGGCCCAGGCGAGCTGCGCGGTGGAGCGCACCACCGCCAGCATCGGCTCCTCCTCCGTGGTGTTCACTATCGTCGCCATGGTCGGTCGGGTTCTTCTCTCTTCCTCCTCGCTAGGGTACGCCGCCGCCGCCGCCGGTGTGGGAGAGGGAAGACGGGGAGGGGATGGGGATTTTTTTTTTTTTTTGAGATCCGGGAGGGGATGGGGATTGGGAAAGAGAAATTCCCACAGGGGCGATCTAGTGGGCCGGCCCATTAGCAGCGACAGTTCTGTAACGTGCTCTACAAAAAAAAAGCGAGTTCTGTGGCCATTGCACCACGAAAGCTTCTCCGGTAAAATGACGCAGCTAACGAGGAAAGTACTATGCCCTGTTCGGTTCAGCTCTTATCTGACGGATTCCGCTGCTGCGTAGTAGAATCTGAACCAAAAGGTAAACTCAGCAGAATTCGATTTTAGAAATCCATTGTTAAAATCTGAATCAAAAGCAGAAGCAACCTAGGACGTGCTTCCAAAAATCTAATTTTGTTACGGGCCAAAATCTGAAAAAGTTATATCAGCTGGTTTGCCAAATGACCTACATCTTTTCACATCAGATTTTTCACAGCTGCTTTTAGAAATCCACAGCTGAACCAAACAGGGCCTATAAGCCAGGACAGGTCTAAACATTTTTGAAAGTTCAAACACAATTTGTTTTGAAAACCTGTATATTTTTCTAAACACGGGCATATATTCAAATTTGCGAATAGTTATTTATAGAGTTGAACATTGTTTTGACCTGTGAACAGATTTTTGAAAAACAGCAAAATTCTTCGTCATTTTGAACAATTTTTGGAAACACGAACATTTTTAAATTTGCGAATGATTTTTGAAAAACAAGAAATTTTCATAGAATTCTGAACGAAAATAGAAAATGCAAACATTTTTTGAAAAATGGAAATAATTTCCGAAACTAGGACAAAATTTGGAAAAGCGGACATTTTTTGGATCTGTGATTTTTTTTTTGAGGTTTTGGAATAATTTGTAAGACAATTCATATGAATGTCAAACAACTTAGCGAGCGTCTTTACATGTATCTTCCGAGTTATAATAACATAATTCAACATAGAAGCGCGAGCACTTCTCCCCTCAAAACCATCAATGGCATGGCTCGGTGTCCTTTATCGATTGTGAGGACTATTTTATGGATAATAAGGGCATGATTTATGGGAGCAGCCATGCCATCCACCTAGTAGAAAAGGCTGAGGTACTAGTTTGAATTTTCTCTCCCTAATGGAGGGATAAGAGGCTACCTTGGATGGACTCTACACAGATTCTCTCTCTCCTCACATTTCATCACTCGGCTTAGCTTTTTTTCTACTTTTTCCATGAGGCGTCTACTGTTGGGGAACGCAGTAATTTTAAAAAAAAACCACGCACACGCAAGATCATGGTGATGCATAGCAACGAGAGGGGAGAGTGTCATCCACATACCCTCGTAGACTGTAAACGGAAGCGTTATGGGAACGCGGTTGATGTAGTCGCACGTCTTCATGATCCGACCGATCCAAGTACCGAACGTACGGCACCTCTGAGTTCAGCACACGTTCAGCTCGGTGACGTCCCACGAATTCCGATCCAGCAGAGCTTCGAGGGAGAGTTCCGTCAACACGACGGTGTGATGACGGTGATGATGATGCTACCGACGCAGGGCTTCGCCTAAGCACCGCTACGATATGACCGAGGTGGATTATGGTCGAGGGGGGCACCACACGGGTAAAAAGATCAACGGGTCAACTTGTGTGTCCATGGGGTGCCCCCTTCCTCCGTATATAAAGGAGTGGAGGAGGGGGAGGGCCGGCCCTCTACTATGGCGCGCCCTGGGGAGTCCTACTCCCACCAGGAGTAGGATGCCTCCCCCCTTCCAAGTAGTAGGAGTAGGAGAGAAGGAAAAGGGAAAAGAGAAGAGAAGGAAGGAAGGGGCACCGCCCCTCTCCCTAGCC
The DNA here is from genome assembly GCF_018294505.1 of Triticum aestivum. Lineage (NCBI taxonomy): Eukaryota > Viridiplantae > Streptophyta > Magnoliopsida > Poales > Poaceae > Triticum > Triticum aestivum. The sequence goes on along the minus strand of NC_057800.1, from coordinate 725,384,313 downwards.
CAATTCGGACTAGGCCTTGGGGGTGCGCAGCCTCCTCTCTCTCTTTTCCCCTAAAGCCCAATAAGGCCCATATACTCCGTGGTGAATTCCCGTAACTCTCCGATACTCCGATAAATACCCGAACCACTCAGAACCTTTCCGATGTTCGAATATAGCCTTCCAATATATCGATCTTTACGTCTCAAACATTTTGAGACTCCTCGTCATGTCCCTGATCTCATCCAGGACTCCGAACAACCTTAGGTACATCAAAACACATAAACTCATAATACCGATCGTCACCGAACGTTAAGCGTGCGGACCCTACGGGTTCGAGAACTATGTAGACAAGACCGAGACTCATTTCCGGTCAATAACCAATAGCGGAACCTGGATGCTCATATTGGCTCCTACATATTCTACGAAGATCTTTATCGGTCAAACCGCATAACAACATACGTTGTTCCCTTTGTCATCGGTATGTTACTTGCCCGAGGTTCGATCGTTGGTATTTCAATACCTAGTTCAATCTCGTTACCGGCAAGTCTCTTTACTTGTTCCGTAATGCATCATCCCGCAACTAACTCATTAGTCACATTGCTTGCAAGGCTTATAGTGATGTGCATTACCGAGAGGGCCCAGAGATACCTCTCCGACAATCGGAGTGACAAATCCTAATCTCGATCTATGCCAACTCAACAAGTACCATTGGAGACACCTGTAGAGCACCTTTATAATCACCCAGTTACGTTGTGACGTTTAATAGCACACAAAGTGTTCCTCCGGTATCCGGGAGTTGCATAATATCATAGTCATAGGAACATGTATAAGTTATGAAGAAAGCAATAGCAACAAACTAAACAATCATCGTGCTAAGCTAACGGCTGGGTCAAGTCAATCATATCATTCTCTAATGATGTGATCCCGTTCATCAAATGACAACTCTTGTCCATGGCTAGGAAACTTAACCATCTTTGATTAACGAGCTAGTCAAGTAGAGGCATACTAGTGACACTTACTTTGTCTATGTATTCACACATGTACTAAGGCCCCGTTCGGATTCCCTCCGCTCCGCGGCTCCGTGCCGGAGATTAAGGCCACAATTTGCAGAGTTGGTTAAGGCCCGCTCCGCGCGCTCCACTCCGCGGAGGACTGCCGAACGGGGCCTAAGTTTCATGTTAATACAATTCTAGCATGAATAATAAACATTTATCATGATATAAGGAAATAAATAATAACTTTATTATTGCCTCTAGGGCATATTTCCTTTAGTCTCCCACTTGCACTAGAGTCAATAATCTAGTTCACATCATCATGTGATTTAATATCAATAGTTCACATCTTTATGTGATTAGTTCATATCTCCATGTGACTAACACCCAAAGGGTTACTAGAGTCAATAATATAGGTCACATCGCTATGTGATTAACACTCAAAGAGTGATCATGTTTTACTTGTGAGAGAAATTTAGTCAAAGGGTCTGCCACATTCAGAGCCGTATGTATTTTGCAATTTTTCTATGTCTACAATGCTTTGCTTAGAGCTACTCTAACTAATTGCTCCCACTTTCAATATGTATCTAGATCGAGACTTAGAGTCATCTAGATCGGTGTCAAAAGCTTGCATTGATGTAACTCTTTACGACGAACTCTATTATCACCTCCATAACCGAGAAATATTTCCTTAGTACTCTAAGGATAATTTTGACCGCTGTCCAGTGATCTACTCCTAGATCACTATTGTACTCCCTTGTCAGAATCATGCTAAGGTATACAATAGGACTGGTACACAGCATATCATACTTTATAGAACCTATGACTGAGGCATAGGGAATGACTTTTCATTCTCTTTCTATTTTCTGTTGTGGTCGGGTTTTGAGTCTTTACTCAACTTCACACCTTGCAACACAGGCAAGAACTCCTTCTTTGACTGTTCCATTTTGAACTACTTCAAAATCTTGTCAAGGTATGTACTCATTGAAAATATATCAAGCGTCTTGATCTATCTCTATAGATCTTGATGCTCAATATGTAAGTAGCTTCACAGAGGTCTTTCTTTGAAAAATTCCTTTCAAACATCCCTTTATGCTTTCCAAAAAATTCTACATTATTTCCGATCAACAATATGTCATTCACATATATTTATCAGAAATGTTGTAGTGCTCCCACTCACTTTCTTGTAAATATAGGCTTCACTGCAAGTCTGTATAAAACAATATGCTTTGATCACTTTATCAAAGCATATATTCCAACTTTGAGATGCTTGCACCAGTCCATAGATGGATCGTTGGAGCTTGCTCACTTTGTTAGCACCTTTAGGATTGACAAAACCTTCTGGTTGCATCATATACAACTCTTCTTTAAGAAATCCATTAAGGAATGCAGTTTTGACATCCATTTGCCAGATTTCATAAAATGCGGCAACTGCTAACATGATTCGGACAGACTTTCAAGCATTGATACGAGTGAGAAAATCTCATCGTAGTCAACACCTTGATCTTGTCGAAAACATTTTTGCGACAATTTGAGCTTTGTAGATAGTAACACTACTATCAGCGTCCGTCTTCCTCTTGAAGATCCATTTATTCTCAATGACTCACCGATCATCGGGCAAGTCAATCAAAGTCCATACTTTGTTCTAATACATGGATCTCATCTCAGATTTCATGGCCTCAAGACATTTTGCGGAATCTGGGCTCATCATCGCTTTCTCATAGTTCGTAGGTTCATCATGGTCTAGTAACATGACTTCCAGAACAGGATTATCATACCACTCTAGTGCGGACCGTACTCTGATTGACCTATGAGGTTCGGTAGTAACTTGATCTGAAGTTTTGTGATCATCATCATTAGCTTCCTCACTAATTGGTGTAGTAATCACTGGAACTGATTTCTGTGATGAACTACTTTCCAATTCGAGAGAAGGTACAATTACCTCATCAAGTTCTACATTCCTCCCACTCACTTCTTTCAAGAGAAACTTCTTCTCTAGAAAGGATCCATTCTTAGCAACGAATATCTTGCCTTCAGATCTGTGATAGAAAGTGTACCCAACTATTTCCTTTGGGTATCCTATGAAGACGCATTTCTCCGATTTGGGTTCGAGCTTATCAGGTTGAAACTTTTTCACATAAGCATCATAGCCCCAAACTTTAAGAAACGACAGCTTAGGTTTCTTGCTAAACCACAGTTCATATGGTGTCATCTCAACGGATTTAGATGGTGCCCTATTTAACATGAATGCGGCTGCCTCTAATGCATAACCCTAAAACGATAGTGATAAATCGGTAAGAGACATCATAGATCGCACCATATCTAATAAAGTACGGTTATGACGTTCGGACACACCATTATGCTGTGGTGTTCCAGGTGGCGTGAGTTGCGAAACTATTCCGCATTGTTTCAAATGAAGACCAAACTCGTAACTCAAATATTCTTCTCCATGATCAGATCGCAGAAACTTTTTTATTTTCTTGTTACAACGAGTTTCTACTTCACTCTGAAATTCTTTGAACTTTTCAAATGTTTCAGACTTATGTTTCATCAAGTAAATATACCCATATCTGCTCAAATCATCTGTGAAGGTCAGAAAATAACGATACCCGCCGCGAGCCTCAACACTCATCGGATTGCATACATCAGTATGTATTATTTCCAATAAGGCAGTTGCTTGCTCCATTGTTCTGGAGAACGGAGTTTTAGTCATCTTACCGACGAGGCATGGTTCGCAAGCATCAAATGATTCATAATCAAGTGATTCCAAAAGTCCATCAGCATGGAGTTTCTTCATGGGCTTTACACCAATATGACCTAAACGGCAGTGCCACAAATAGGTTGCACTATCATTATTAACTTTGCATCTTTTGGCTTCAATATTATGTGTATCATTATGATCAAGATTCAATAAACCATTCACCTTGGGTGTATGACCACAGAAGGTTTTATTCATGTAAACAGAATAACAATTATTCTTTGTCTTAAATGAATAACCGTATTGCAGTAAACATGATCCAATCATATTATGCTCAACGCAAACACCAAATATTTATTTTAGGTTCAACACTAATCTCGAAGGTAAAGGGAGTGTGCGATGGTGATCTTATCAACCTTGGAATCATTTCCATCAAACATCGTCACCTCGTCCTCAACTAGTCTTTGTTTATTTTGCAACTCCCATTTAGAGTTACTACTCTTAGCAACTGAACCAATATCAAATACCGAGGGATTGCTATAAACACTAGTAAAGTACACAGCAATAACATGTATATCAAATATACCTTTGTTCACTTTGTCATCCTTCTTATCCGCCAAGTATCTAGGGCAGTTCCACTTCCAATGACCATTTCCTTTGCAGTAGAAGCACTCAGTTTCAGGCTTGGGTCTAGCTTTGGGCTTCTTCATGGGAGTGGCAACTTGCTTGCCATTCTTCTTGAAGTTCCCTTTCTTTTCCTTGCCCTTTTACTTGAAACTAGTGGTCTTGTCAACCATCAACACTGGATGCTTTTCTTGATTTCTACCTTCGCTGATTTCAGCATCTCGTGAAGAGCTCGGGAAACATTTTCGTCATCCCTTACATATTATAGTTCATCACGAAGTTCCAGTAACTTGGCGATAGTGACTAGAGAACTCTGTCAATCACTATCTTATCTGAAAGATTAACTCCCACTTGATTCAAGCGATTGTAGTACTCAGACATTCTGAGCACATGCTCATTGGTTGAGCTATTCTCCTCCATCTTGTAGGCAAAACACTTGTCAGAGGTCTCATACCTCTCGACTCGGGCATGAGTCTGAAATACAAATTTTAGCTCTTGGAACATCTTATATGTTCCGTGGCGTTCAAAACGTTTTTGAAGTCCCGGTTCTAAGCCATAAAGCATGGTGCACTAAACTATCAAGTAGTCATCATATCGAGCTTTGTCAAACATTCATAACGTGTGCATCTGCTCCTACAATAGTCTGTCACCTAGCAGTGCATCAAGGATATAATTTTTCTGTGCAGCAATGAGGATAATCCTCAGATCACGGACCCAATCCGCATTATTGCTACTATCATCTTTCAATTTATTTTTCTCTAGGAACATATCAAAAAAAATAAACGGGGAGCTACATCGCAAGCTATTGATCTACAACATAGTATGCAAATACTATTAGGACTACGTTCATGATAAATTAAAGTTCAATTAATCATATTACTTAAGAACTCCCACTTAGATAGACATCCCTCTAGTCATCTAAATGATCACGTGATCCAAATCAACTAAACCATGTTCGATCATCACGTGAGATGGAGTAGTTTTCAATGGTGAACATCACTATGTTGATCATATCTACTATATGATTCATGCTCGACCTTTCGGTCTCCGGTGTTTCTAGGCCATATCTGCATATGCTAGGCTCGTTAAGTTTAACCCAAGTATTCTGCGTGTGCAAAACTGGCTTGCACCTGTTGTATGTGAATGTAGAGCTTATCCCACCCGATCATCACGTGGTGTCTCGGCACGACGAACTGTCGGAATGGTGCATACTCAGGGAGAACACTTATACCTTGAAATTTAGTGAGAGATCATCTTATAATGCTACCACCGAACTAAGCAAAATAAGATACATAAAGGATAAACGTCATATGCAATCAAAATATGTGACATGATATGGCCATCATCATCTTGTGCCTTTGATCTCCATCTCCAAAACATCGTCATGATCTCTATCGTCACCGGCATGACACCATAATCTCCAGCATCTTGATCTCTATCAACGTGTTGTCACATGGTTGTCTCACCAACTATTGCTTTTGCAACTATTGCTATCGCATAGCGATAAAGTAAAGCAATTATATAGCGCTTGCATCTTATGTAATGAAGAGAAAACCATAAGGCTCCTGCCAGTTGCCGATAACTTTAACAAAACATGATCATCTCATACAACAATTTATATCTCATCACGTCTTGACCATATCACATCACAACATGCCCTGCAAAAACAAGTTAGACGTCCTCTACTTTGTTGTTGCAAGTTTTACGTGGCTGCTATGGGCTGAGCAAGAACCGTTCTTACCTACGTATCAAAAACCACAATGCGGTATAGTGATTGCTTTTTGATCTTCAGAAAGAACCCTGTTCATTGAATTCGATTCAATAAAGTTGGAGAAACAGACACCCACTAGCCACCTGTGTGCGAAGCACGTCAGTAGAACCAGTCTCGCGTAAGCGTATGCGTAATGTCGGTCTGAACCGCTTCATCCAACAATACCACCGAATCAAGAATCAACTAGTGACGGCAAGCAATATGTATATACCCACGCCCACAACTTCTTTGTGTTCTACTCGTGCATATAACATCTACGCATAGACCTGGCACTGATGCCACTGTTGGGGAACGCAGTAATTTCAAAAAAAAATCTACGCACACGCAAGATCATGGTGATGCATAGCAACGAGAGGGGAGAGTGTCGTCCACGTACTCTCGTAGACCGTAAGCGGAAGCGTTATGAGAACGCGGTTGATGTAGTCGTACGTCTTCACAATCCGACCGATCCATGTACCGAACGTACGACACCTCCGAGTTCAGCACACGTTTAGCTCGGTGACGTCCCACGAACTCCGATCCAGCAGAGCTTCGAGGGAGAGTTCCGTCAGCACGACGGTGTGATGAAGGTGACGATGATGCTACTGATGCAGGGCTTCGCCTAAGCACCGCTACGATATGGCCGAGGTGGATTATGATGGAGGGGGGCACCGCACACGGCTAAAAGATCAACTGATCATCTTGTGTGTCCATGGGGTGCCCCCCGTATATAAAGGAGTGGAGGAGGGGGAGGGCCGGCCCTCTACTATGGCACGCCCTAGGGAGTCCTACTCCCACCGGGAGTAGGATTCCCCCCTGGCCCCTTCCATGTAGTAGGAGTAGGAGAGAAGGAAAGGGAAAAGAGAAGAGAAGGAAGGAGGGGGCACCGTCCCTCCCCCTAGTCCAATTCGGACTAGGCCTTGGGGGGCGCGCATCCTCCCCTCACTCTTTCCCCTAAAGCCCAATAAGGCCCATATACTCCCTGGCGAATTCCCGTAACTCTCCGGTACTCCGATAAATACCCGAACCACTCAGAACCTTTCCGATGTCCGAATATAGCCTTCCAATATATCGATCTTTATGTCTCGAACATTTCGAGACTCCTCGTCATGTCCCTGATCTCATCCAGGACTCCGAACAACCTTAGGTACATCAAAACACATAAACTCATAATACCGATCGTCACCGAACGTTAAGCGTGCGGACCCTACGGGTTCGAGAACTATGTAGACATGACCGAGACACATTTCCGGTCAATAACCAATAGCGGAACATGGATGCTCATATTGGCTCCTACATATTCTACGAAGATCTTTATCAGTCAAACCGCACAACAACATACGTTATTCCCTTTGTCACCGGTATATTACTTGCCCGAGATTTAATCGTCGGTATCTCAATACCTAGTTCAATCTCGTTACCGGCAAGTCTCTTTACTCGTTCCGTAATGCATCATCCTGCAACTAACTCATTAGTCACATTGCTTGCAAGGCTTATAGTGATGTGCATTACCGAGAGGGCCCAGAGGTATCTCTCCGACAATCGGAGTGACAAATCCTAATCTCGATCTATTCCAACTCAACAATTACCATCTGAGACACCTGTAGAGCACCTTTATAATTACCCAGTTACATTGTGATGTTTAGTAGCACGCAAAGTGTTCCTCCGGTATCCGGGAGTTGCATAATCTCATAGTCATAGGAACATGTATAAGTTATGAAGAAAGCAATAGCAACAAACTAAACGATCATCGTTCTAAGCTAACGGATGGGTCAAGTCAATCACATCATTCTCTAATGATGTGATCCCGTTCATCAAATGACAACTCTTGTCCATGGCTAGAAAACTTAACCATCTTTGATTAACGAGCTAGTTAAGTAGAGGCATACTAGTGACACTTAGTTTGTCTATGTATTCACGCATGTACTAAGTTTCCGGTTAATACAATTCTAGCATGAATAATAAACATTTATCATGATATAAGGAAATAAATGATAACTTTATTATTGCCTCTAGGGCATATTTCCTTCACCTACCTCTTCTATAGGTTTCACCTGGCATATGCATGCTATACTTTTTTAGCTACCATGGCATCCGAACCTAACTGGCATCTGGGGCACTAGGTTTAAGGCTACGCATAGTACATGCCCTAACAATTCACTTTGTGCCAAGGTCAAAAGTAGTGTATGACTTCGCTTCTAAAACTGCCCCCGTCGCATCGGCTTCAACATGAATGTGTTTTATTTACTAGAGGTGACAACTAGTATACTTTATGTACACAAACTAATGGAAGCCAAATTCGTCATTGTTGAGCTCTTGTTTACTAGTTAACATTTCTAGTCTTCATTCAATTGGCATGTAAAATGTTGCATTCTGCTCTTTTTGTCATCATGTATTAGCATGAAAACATGCATGGGTTGGATGTTGCATTATATTTTGTACGCCCTAATCACTATTGTCTCCCCTCTTTCAGCTTTATAGAGAGAAGAATGGAGGGAATGCCCTTTGCTTCCTGGGTGTATATATGCCTGATATAGTGCGATTTAAAAAAAGTCAAACAAGTCTAGAAGTATTTTTAGAATAAACTTGACTTTCTCTCGCACTAGTATATAATTTTCATGTATAAAACAAACCGTTGACTTCAGGGTAAAAAAAACAAAAATATTACTATTACAAGTCACTACTCACACTATTTTGGCCCCTTTTTTCCAAGATGTCAACAAGAGTTTTCTTTTTGTGGAACTTTTTTACAAATACAATGGAAGGTCAACTTTATTTCAAAAATATATTCAATTTTTTTGACTTTTTATTTAATTACTAGTAATTTTTTTCTCCATATAGAGTATCATTGGACTTTGAACCTTTCTATTATTCCTAGTAATAAGTCAGCAGAGTTAGTGCTAATTGAGTTTTAATGCATGTGCGGGTGCTAATTAACTTGTGATGCATGTGTGCAACATGACGATTTATGGTTGGGTGTTCATGATCTCCGTTGGGTTCAATGCCGCTGCAAGGTTCGCAAGTCTATACTCAAAGGCCTTGATAAACATTAGCATTGCTTACTGACAACTAGGTAAGTACTCTAACTAACTAATTGATGCGTTTTCACTTTAGTGTAAGAGTGAGCAATGAGCTTGGTGCCGGCAACCCAAAGTCTGCATTTTTCTCTATGTGGGTCATGAGCAGGCTCTCTGCAACAATCTCTACCATCCTTGTTGTTGTGATCCTCTGCCTCCACAACCACATCAACTACTTGTTCATAGATGGTGAAGCAATTTCGGACGCGGTGGAAGATCTCTACCCGTTGCTCGCCATCACACTCGTTCTCGGCGGCATCCAATCTGTACTGACTGGTAACTTTTAGAAACTTTTTGGATGACGAAATGTGCTATGTTCATTATTGTCCGGTCCATTAGTACACCTTTCTAGAGAATGTCCATGCCAGATGCAATTTTCAAAGAGCAGGAGCTAGTTGTATCCCTGGCCCATCTATGTTTTGTTTAAGATTACACTTCTTATGCAATTTTAGTTTTTTAATTCAATCTATATTTTTTGTTCATAGTTACTAAACTCTAACGTACCTTGTCGGCCGTGCACAAACTATTATGCCTAGCATGTTATTTTATGAATATAGTAGGTTTCCGTACCATGATTTGATTAGTTTTTGTAGTCAAGTACAAGAAAAGAATAGGCTACTACAAGATTTAGGCCATTAGGGAAGAAAAGTGTAGGTACAAATGAGGGAAACAAGTCTACCATGTTTTCTGTTGCATATTTTCTCTCTTGAGATACAACATATTCATGGTGATTTAAATTTACTAACATGCGTGGAAACATCATTGGATGTGGATGGCAACAATTTGTTGCTTACGTGAATGTCGACTCTTACTACATTGTAGGCGTTCCACTTGGTGCTGTTCTCGGGTTTTTCTTCTATCTTGGTGCAAAGGTGATGGATTTGTTTGTGAAATTTTCATGCATATTCAATGATCACACAGTCTTAAGTTTTGTGTTCTAAGTTGTGTTGATGGAATCGCATGCCTACTTGCAGGGCATTTGGGGTGGCTTGATTGGGGGAACGACCTTGCAGATAACCATTCTACTGTGGGTCACCATGAGAACTGACTGGACCAAAGAGATATTCCTTATTACTACAAGAGCAAAAATTTGAATTTACATTTCCGTTCTTTTAAAAGAAATTTGAAATGATGAATAGCAAATTAACTCCCTGATGTCCGAGGATACAGCCTACCTTTCTTGTCGCCTTATATGTTGTCTAATTGTAGCATACAGACTGTTGCTTGCTCGTTATCCCTCCTTCCATCACATGATTTAGAACCTTCTTGAGAGTATATGGTTGATGCAAACTGATCAAATATATGCGTTGAAAAAGATGCACTACTTAACTGTACTGTGTATTTTCTACATTCTTTAGATAGAGGAGGCGCAGAAAAGGTTGAATAAGTGGGACGAGAAGAAAGAGCCCCTCCTTGCAGGGTTCAAGGACAATGACAAATAAGTGGATCAGTCTGATAACCCACAAGTATAGGGGATCGCGACAGTTTTCAAGGGTAGAGTATTTAACCCAAATTTATTTATTCGACACAAGGGGAGCCAAAGAATATTCTCAAGTATTAGCAGCTGAGTTGTCAATTCAACCACACCTGGAAACTTAGTATCTGCAGCAAAGTGTTTAGTAGCACGGTAATATGATAGTGGTGGTAGCGGCAACAAAAGTAAAGACAGCAAAAGTAATATTTTTGGTATTTTGTAGTGATTGTAACAGTAAAAGCGGGAAAGTAAATAAGCATAAACCAGTATATGGAAAACTCGTAGGCACCGAATCAGTGATGGATAATTATGCCAGATGCGATTCATCATGTAACAGTCATAACATAGGGTGACACAGAACTAGCTCCAGTTCGTCAATGTAATGTAGGCATATATTCCGTATATAGTCATACGTGCTTATGGAAAAGAACTTGCATGACATCTTTTGTCCTACCCTCCCGTGGCAGCGGGGTCCTATTGGAAACTAAGGGATATTAAGGCCTCCTATTAATAGAGAACCGGAACAAAGCATTAACACATAGTGAATACATGAACTCCTCAAACTATGGTGATCACCGGGAGTGGTCCCGATTATTGTCACTTCGGGGTTGCCGGATCATAACACATAATAGGTGACTATAGACTTGCAAGATAGGATCAAGAACTCACATATATTCATGAAAACATAATAGGTTCAGATCTGAAATCATGGCACTCGGGCCCTAGTGACAAGCATTAAGCATAGCAAAGTCATAGCAACATCAATCTTAGAACATAGTGGATACTAGGGATCAAACCCTAACAAAACTAACTCGATTACATGATAAATCTCATCCAACCCATCACCGTCCAGCAAGCCTACGCTGCAATTACTCACGCACGGCGGTGAGCATCATGAAATTGGTGATGGAGGATGGTTGATGATGACGACAGCGACGAATCCCCCTCTCCGGAGCCCCGAACGGACTCTAGATCAGCCCTCCCGAGAGGTTTTAGGGCTTGGCGGCGGCTCCGTATCGTAAAACGTGATGATTTCTTCTCTCTGGTTTTTTCTCTTCGAAAGCAAATATATAGAGTTGGAGTTGGCGTCAGAGTGTCAACAGGGGGCCCACGAGGTAGGGGGCGCGCCCTAGGGGGGGGGGGGCGCCCCCCACCCTCGTGGAAAGGGTGTGGGCCCCCTGGTCTTCATATTTGGCGAGGATTTTTTATTATTTTTTCTAAGGTATTTCGTGGAGTTTTAGGACTTTCCGAGAATATTTGCTTTCTGCACATAAAACAACACCAAGGTAATTTTGCTGAAAACAGCGTCAGTCCAGGTTAGTTCCATTCAAATCATACAAGTTAGAGTCCAAAACAAGGGTAAAAGTGTTTGGAAAAGTAGATACGACGGAGACATATCAACTCCCCCAAGCTTAAACCCTTGCTTGTCCTCAAGCAATTCAGTTGACAAACTGAAAGAAAGAAAGAAAAACTTTTACAAACTCTGTTTGCTCTTGTTGTTGTGACTATGTCAAGCCAGCATTCAAGTTTTCAGCATAGATCATAAGTAACCACATTTGCAATGATTCTCAGGTCTCACAATTACTCGTATCAATAGCATAATCAACTAGCAAGTCATAATGATAAATCTCGGATGACAACACTTTCTCAAAACAATCATAATATGATATAACAAGATGGTATCTCGCTAGCCCTTTCTGAGACCGCAAAACATAAATGCAGAGCACCTTTAAAGATCAAGGACTGACTAGACATTGTAATTGATAGTAAAAGAGATCCAATCATAGTCATACCCAACATAGACTAATAGTGATGAATGCAAATGACAGCTGTGCTCTCCAGATAGTGCTCTTTAATAAGAGGGTGATGACTCAACATAAAAGTAAATGGATAGGCCCTTCGCAGAGGGAAGCAGGGATTTGTAGAGGTGCCAGAGCTTGGTTTTGAAATAGAGATAAATTGCATTTTGAGCGGTATACTTTCATTGTCAACGTAACAACTAAGAGATGGCAATATCTTCCATGCTAAACACATTATAGGCGGTTCCCAAACAGAATGGTAAAGTTTATACTCCCCCTCCACCAACAAGCATCAATCCATGGCTTGCTTGAAACAACGAGTGCCTCCAACATACATTAGGTCCCAGGGGGGGTTTTGTTTGCAATTAATTTTGATTTAATTTGCATAAAGCATGGGACTGGGCATCCCGGTGACCAGCCATTTTCTCGTGAGTGAGGAGCGAAGTCCACTCTCTTGAGAATAACCCGCCTAACATGGAAGATAAGGACAGCCTTTGTTGATACATGAGCTATTCGAGCATACAAAACAAAATGTTTATTTGAAGGTTTAGAGTTTGGCACATACAAATTTACTTGGAACGGCAGGTAAATACCGCATATAGGAAGGTATAGTGGACTCATCTGGAATAACTTTGGGGTTTAAGGGATTGGATGCACAAGCAGTATTCCTGCTTAGTACAGGTGAAGGCTAGCAAAAGGCTGGGAAGCGACCAACTAGAGAGCGACAACAGCCATGTACATGCATTAAAATTAATAAACATTGGATACAAGCATGAGTAGGATATAATCCACCATGAACATAAATATCATGAAGGCTATGTTGATTTTGTTTCAACTACATGCGTGAACATGTGCCAAGTCAAGTCACTTAAATCATTCAAAGGAGGATACCACCCCATCATACCACCTCATAATCATCTCAATAGCATGTTGGCACACGAGGTAAATCATTATAACTCATAGCTAATCAAGCATGGCACAAGCAACTATGATCTCTAATTGTCATTGCAAACAAGTTTATTCATAATAAGCTAAATCAAGAACGACGGGCTCATCATATTTACAAAAACAAAAGAGGTCGAGTCCATACTAGCTTTTCTCATCTCAGTCAGTCCATCATATATCATCATAATTTCCTTTCACTTGCACGACTGAATGGTGTGAATAATAATAAGAGTGCACGTGCATTGGACTAAGCTGGAATCTGCGAGCATTCAATAAACAGGGGGAGACAAGGCAATATGGGCTCTTGGTTAAATCAACAATAATGCATATAAGAGCCACTTCAACAATTTAATTATGGTCTTCTCCTACTGACCCCCAAAGAAAAGAAAAGAAAAGAAAACTATTTACACGGGAAAGCTCCCAACAAGCAAAAGAAGAGCGGTAAATATTTTTTTTGGTTTTCTTTTCAATTACTACTACAACAGGAAAGTAAATTACTACTAATTTTTTTCCTTAAGGTTTAACAAACACACAAGAAGAAAGCATGAAAAGGAAAATAAACTAGCATGGATATTACAGTGAAAAAGTATGAGCACCGACATCTAGCAATGAGTGTGTGTGAACATAAATGTAATGTCGGTGAGAAATACGTACTCCCCCAAGCTTAGGCTTTTGGCCTAAGTTGGTATATGGCCACGGCTGGCCTGGCGGATATCCATAATAATAATTGTTGGGGTCGTACTGTGATGAGGAAGAATAGTTGGGATCATACTGTTGTGCAGCGGTTATCGCCTGCTGAGCTGCAGCGTGGAGTCGAGCTGCTTCCGCTCTCCTCTCGTACTCTTCTGCCTCCTCTCTGGTAATAACATATCTTCCTTTTGTCTGTGAATCAAAGAAGGCAGGAGCAGGGAGAGTAATACGGAAAACACGTCGTTTATCAAAAATTAAGCGATATAAGAGAGGTGATTCAGGCCTCTCGACAAACTGGTGCGAAGCCATAGAGTTATAATCTAAATATGCAAGAGGCAACTCCATATCACCCTCACGAATGTCTATTTCAAGAAAATGAGCTAAGCGGGTTGCGTAAATTCCTCCAAAGAAATCTCCATTATGTCTATTATGATGCAACATACGAGCTACAATGGCTCCCATATGATAAGATTGGTCTCCTAACACAGCACTCCTAAGAATGCTAAGATCAGGGACACACATGTGACATGCTTCATCCTTAGCATTTATGCATCTACCGATAAAGAGAGCAAAATAATGTATAGCAGGAAGGTGAATGCTCCCTATGGTAGCCTGCGTTATGTCTCTGGATTCCCCCACAGTTATACTAGCAAGAAAGTTTCTAAATTCAGATTTAGGGGGATCCCTAATACTGCCCCATGATGAAAGTTTGCACGCAAGAGTGAAATCCTCTTAGTCCATTCTATAAGATTTATCATAAAGATCAAACATGACTGAAGGAGAATTACGCGAAGATGAATACTCAAACCTCCTCACAAATGAACTTGTGAGATCATGATATTGGGGGCATTTGTTGGCCTCAAATTCCTCAAGACCGGCATTGCGCAAATATGCTTTGAATTCTTCTTTAAGTCCCGCACGGTCCATAAAATTTTCCAACGGCCATTCGCAAGGCCGTACTGGAGCGTCTCTTGGTGGATCCTCGTCAGCATCGCGCATAGCAATCCTGGGTCCTTGCTTCTTAGAGGAACCACCTTGGAACATCTTCCTAAGCATATTGTTTTTCTCTGAAAAATTCTGAAATTTTTAGTAACTTCAAACAAAAGTGAACCAACTTCAATAATATTGATAGTAACTACTCCTACAAGTGCCTAGAGCCTATATCAAGCATTAGAACTACTTGGAACCATATAAATTTGACATGCAAGCTCAAGAACATGGTCACCTATGCAGCACAAATTTGCAAAGAATAGAGCACTAGAACAAAAATTAATTGGACCAATGGAGGAGTCACATGCCAAGGAACAATCTCCCCAAGTAGTTTTGCGAGAGGTGCTTTGAGCAAGGAGATCAAAAATCACAGCAAAAGTGGCTGAAACTCGTGCTTGAGTTGGTTTTTCGGGTTTGTGTGAGGCAGAGGAAGAAGATGGATGCTGGGATAAGTGGAGGAGGGACACCGTGGGCCCACGAGGCAGGGGGCGCGCCCTAGGGAGGGGGGCGCGCCCACCACCCTCGTTGCCAGGTGGCAGCTCCTCCCGTGGTAATTTTTGCACAGTAAATCCTCAAATATTCCCGAAAAAATCATATTAAATTGGCATGGCTTTCTGAGGACTTTTATTTTTAGGATATTTTTATATTGCACGGATAAGTCAGGAAACAGACAGAAAAAATACTATTTTTACTTTATTTCTACTAAATTACAGAAAATATAAAGAGGGTACAGAAGTTTGTGCTTCTAGTTTCATCCATCTCATGCTCATAAAAAAGAATCCACTAACAAGGTTGATCAAGTCTTGTTAACAAACTCATTCCGATAATCATGAAACCGGAGAAATTTAGAATAACACTAAGTTACCTCAACGGGGATATGCACATCCCCAATAATAAGAATATCATATTTCTTCTTGACAGTAGGAAGAGGGAATTCAAAACCTCCAAATATAATTGATGGAATTTTTCCAATAGAGTTGATACTATGAACTTGAGGTTGTTTCCTCGGAAAGTGTACCGTATGCTCATTACCATTAACATGAAAAGTGACATTGCCTTTGTTGCAATCAATAACAGCCCCTGTAATATTAAGAAAAGGTCTTCCAAGAATAATAGACATATTATCATCCTCGGGAATATCAAGAATAACGAAGTCCGTTAAAATGGTAACGTTTGCAACGACAACGGGCACGTCCTCACAAATACCGACAGGTATAGCAGTTGATTTATCAGCCATTTGCAAAGATATTTCAGTAGGTGTCAGCTTATTCAAGTCAAGTCTATGATATAAAGAGAGAGGCATGGCACTAACACCGGCTCCAAGATCACATAAAGCAGTTTTAATATAATTTCTTTTAATGGAGCAAGGTATAGTAGGTACTCCGGGATCTCCAAGTTTCTTTGGTATTCCACCCTTAAAAGTATAATTAGCAAGCATGGTGGAAATTTCAGCTTCCGGTATCTTTCTTTTATTAGTAATGATATCCTTCATATATTTAGCATAAGGATTTGTTTTGAGCACATTAGTCAATCGCATACGTAAAAAGATAGGCCTAATCATTTCAGCAAAGCGCTCAAAATCCTCATCATCCTTCTTCTTAGATGGTTTTCGAGGAAAAGGCATGGGTTTCTGAACCCAAGGTTCTCTTTCTTTCCCATGTTCCCTAGCAACAAAGTAACGTTGATTCTTTGATTGTGGGTTATCAAGATCAACATCAGGTTCAATTTCTACATCATTATCATTACTAGGTTGAGCATCATCATGAACATCATCATTAATATTTTTACTAGGTTCATGTTCATTACCAGATTGTGTTTCAGCATCAGACATAGAAATATCATTTGGATTATCAGGTGGTTCAGCAATAGGTTCACTAGAAGTTTGCACAGTTCTATCATTTTTCTTTTTCTTCTTTTTAGAAGAACTAGGTGCATCAATATTATTTCTCTGAGAATCTTGCTCAATTCTCTTAGGGTGGACTTCAGGATACAAAGGTTCCTGAGTCATTCTACCAGTTCTAGTAGCCACTCTAACAGGATAATCATTTTTCTTACTATTCATTTCATTGAGCAATTCTTTTTGAGCCTTAAGTACTTGTTCTACTTGAGTGGTAACCATAGAAGCATGTTTGCCAACAAGTTTAAGTTCACCTCTAATATTAGCCATATAATTGTTGGAAATATGCCCTAGAGGCAATAATAAAAGTATTATTATTATATTTCCTTGTTCATGATAATTGTCTTTTATTCATGCTATAACTGTATTATCCGGAAATCGTAATACACGTGTGAATACATAGACCACAATATGTCCCTAGTGAGCCTCTAGTTGACTAGCTCGTTGTGATCAACAGATAGTCATGGTTTCCTGGCTATGGACATTGGATGTCGTTGATAACGGGATCACATCATTGGGAGAATGATGTGATGGACAAGACCCAATCCTAAGACTAGCACAAAAGATCGTGTAGTTCATTTGCTAGAGCTTTGCCAATGTCAAGTATCTCTTCCTTTGACCATGAGATCGTGTAACTCCTGGATACCGTAGGAGTGCTTTGGGTGTATCAAACGTCACAACGTAACTGGGTGACTATAAAGGTGCACTACAGGTATCTCCGAAAGTATCTATTGTTTTATGCGGATCGAGACTGGGATTTGTCACTCCGTGTAAACGGAGAGGTATCTCTGGGCCCACTCGGTAGGACATCATCATATGCGCAATGTGACCAAGGAGTTGATCACGGGATGATGTGTTACGGAACGAGTAAAGTGACTTGCCGGTAACGAGATTGAACAAGGTATTGGATACCGACGATCGAATCTCGGGCAAGTAACATACCGATAGACAAAGGGAATTGAATACGGGATCGATTGAGTCCTTGACATCGTGGTTCATCCGATGAGATCATCGTGGAACATGTGGGAGCCAACATGGGTATCCAGATCCCGCTGTTGGTTATTGACCGGAGAACGTCTCGGTCATGTCTGCATGTCTCCCGAACCCGTAGGGTCTACACACTTAAGGTTCGATGACGCTAGGGTTATAAAGGAAGCTTGTATGTGGTTACCGAATGTTGTTCGGAGTCCCGGATGAGATCCCGGACGTCACGAGGAGTTCCGGAATGGTCCGGAGGTAAAGATTTATATATAGGAAGTCCTGTTTCGGCCATCGGGACAAGTTTCGGGGTCATCGGTATTGTACCGGGACCACCGGAAGGGTCCCGGGGGCCCACCGGGTGGGGCCACCTGCCCCGGGGGGCCACATGGGCTGTAGGGGGTGCGCCTTGGCCTACATGGGCCAAGGGCACCAGCCCCTAGAGGCCCATGCGCCAAGATAAAGGAAAAAGGGGAGAGTCCTTAAAGGGGAAGGCACCTCCGAGGTGCCTTGGGGAGGATGGACTCCTCCCCCCTCCTTAGCCGCACCCCTTTCTTGGAGTAAGGGGCAAGGCTGCGCCTCCCCCCTCTCCCTTGCCCCTATATATAGTGGAGGGGAGGGAGGGCATCTATACCTGAGCCCTTGGTGCCTCCCTCCCTCCCGTGACACCTCCTCCTCTCCCGTAGGTGCTTGGCGAAGCCCTGCAGGATTGCCACGCTCCTCCACCACCACCACGCCGTTGTGCTGCTGTTGGGTGGAGTCTTCCTCAACCTCTCCCTCTCCCCTTGCTGGATCAAGGCGTGGGAGACGTCACCGGGTTGTACGTGTGTTGAACGCGGAGGTGCCGTCCGTTCGGCACTTGATCATCGGTGATCTGAATCACGACGAGTACGACTCCATCAACCCCGTTCACTTGAACGCTTCCGCTTAGCGATCTACAAGGGTATGTAGATGCACTCTCCTTTCTACTCGTTGCTGGTCTCTCCATAGATAGATCTTGGTGATTCGTAGGAAATTTTTGAATTTCTGCTACGTTCCCCAACAGTGGCATCATGAGCTAGGTCTATTGCGTAGATTCTTTGCACGAGTAGAACACAAAGTAGTTGTGGGCGTTGATGTTGTTCAATATGCTTACCGTTACTAGTCCAATCTTGTTTCGACGGTATTGTGGGATGAAGCGGCCCGGACCGACCTTACACGTACTCTTACGTGAGACAGGTTCCACCGATTGACATGCACTTGGTGCATAAGGTGGCTAGCGGGTGCCAGTCTCTCCCACTTTAGTCGGAACGGATTCGATGAAAAGGGTCCTTATGAAGGGTAAATAGCAATTGGCATATCACGTTGTGGTCTTGCGTAGGTAAGAAACGTTCTTGCTAGAAACCCATAGCAGCCACGTAAAACATGCAACAACAATTAGAGGACGTCTAACTTGTTTTTGCAGGGTATGCTATGTGATGTGATATGGCCAAAAGGATGTGATGAATGATATATGTGATGTATGAGATTGATCATGTTCTTGTAATAGGATTCACGACTTGCATGTCGATGAGTATGACAACCGGCAGGAGCCATAGGAGTTGTCTTTATTTTTTGTATGACCTGCGTGTCATTGAAGAACGCCATGTAAACTACTTTACTTTATTGCTAAACGCGTTAGTCATAGAAGTAGAAGTAGTCGTTGGCGTGACAACTTCATGAAGACACGATGATGGAGATCATGGTGTCATGCCGGTGACAAGATGATCATGGAGCCCCGAAGATGAAGATCAAAGGAGCTATATGATATTGGCCATATCATGTCACTACTCTATTTGATTGCATGTGATGTTTATCATGTTTATGCATCTTGTTTACTTAGGACGACGGTAGTAAATAAGATGATCCCTTACAAAATTTCAAGAAGTGTTCTCCCCTAACTGTGCACCGTTGCTACAGTTCGTCGCTTCTAAGCACCACGTGATGATCGGGTGTGATGGATTCTTACGTTCACATACAACGGGTGTAAGACAGTTTTACACAGCGAAAACACTTAGGGTTAACTTGACGAGCCTAGCATGTGCAGACATGGCCTCGGAACACGGAGACCGAAAGGTCGAGCATGAGTCGTATAGTAGATACGATCAACATGAAGATGTTCACCGACGTTAACTAGTCCGTCTCACGTGATGATCGGACACGGCCTAGTTGACTCGGATCATGTAATCACTTAGATGACTAGAGGGATGTCTATCTGAGTGGGAGTTCATAAGATGAACTTAATTATCCTGAACATAGTCAAAAGACCTTTTGCAAATTATGTCGTAGCTCGCGCTATAGTTCTACTGTTTAGATATGTTCCTAGAGAAAATATAGTTGAAAGTTGATAGTAGCGATTATGCGATCAGTAGAAAGCTTATGTCCTTAATGCACCGCTTAGTGTGCTGAACCCCAAACGTCGTTTGTGGATGTTTCGAACATCGAACATACACGTTTTGATAACTACGTGATAGTTCAGTTAAATGGTTTAAGTAGAGGCACCAAAGACGTTTTCGAAACGTCGCGGAACATATGAGATGTTTCGAGGGCTGAAATTGGGATTTCAGGCTCGTGCCCACGTCAAGAGGTATGAGACCTCCGACGATTTTCTTAGCCTGCAAACTAAGGGAGAAAAGCTCAATCGTTGAGCTTGTGCTCAGATTGTCTGAGTGCAACAATCACTTGAATCGAGTGGGAGTTGATCTTCCAGATGAGATAGTGATGTTTCCCAAAGTCATTGCCACCGAGCTGCTAGAGCTTCGTGATGAACTATAACATATCAGGGATAAATAAGATGATCCTTGAGGTATTCACGATGTTTGACACCGCGAAAGTAGAAATCAAGAAGGAGCATCAATTGTTGATGGTTGGTGAAACCACTAGTTTCAAGAAGGGCAAGGGAACAAAGGGATACTTCATGAAACGGCAATTCAGCTGCTGCTCTAGTGAAGAAACCCAAGGTTGAACCCAAACCCGAGACTAAGTGCTTCTGTAATAAGGGGAACAACCACTGGAGCAGCATTACCCTAGATACTTGGTAGATGAGAAGGCTGGCTAGGTCGATAGAAGTATATTGGATATACATTATGTTAATGTGTACTTTACTAGTACTCCTAGTAGCACCAGGGTATAAGATACCGGTTCGGTTGCTAAGTGTTAGTAACTCGAAATAAAAGGCTACGGAATAAACGGAGACTAGCTAAAGGAGAGCTGACGATATGTGTTGGAAGTGTTTCCAAGTTTGATATAATCAAGCATCGCACGCTCCCTCTACCATCAAGATTAGTATTAAACCTGAATAAGTGCTCTTGCACCTATAGGAATGGTTTATTGAATCTCGATCGTAGTGATACACATTTTCATGCCAAAAGATATAAGATAGTAATGATAGTACCACTTACTTGTGGCACTGCCATGTAAGTCATAATGGTATAAAACGCATGAAGAAGCTCCATGTTGATGGATCTTTGGACTCACTCGTTTTTGAAAAGTTTGAGACATGCGAACCATGTCTATTGGTATATACGCATGAAGAAACTCCATGCAGATGGATCGTTTGGACTCACTTGATTTTGGATCACTTGAGATATGCAAATCATACCACATAGGCAAGATGACTGAAAAGCCTCGGTTTCAGTAAAATGGAACAAGATAGCAACTTGTTGGAAGCAACACATTTTGATGTGTGCAGTCCAATGAGTGCTGAGGCATGCAGTGAATATCGTTATGTTCTTACTTCACAGATGATTCAAGTAGATGTTGAGAATATTTACTTGATGAAACACAAGTCTGAATTATTGAATAGTTCAAGTAATTTCAGAGTGAAGTAGAAGATCATTGTGACAAGAGGATAAAATGTCTATGATATGATCATAGAGATGAATATCTGAGTTACGAGTTTTGGCACACAATTAAGACATTGTGGAAATTTTTTCGCAATTAATACCGCCTGGAACACCATAGTGTGATGGTGTGTCCGAACATCATAGTTGCACCCTATTGGATATGGTGCGTACCATGATGTCTCTTATCGAATTACCACTATTGTTCATGGGTTAGGCATTAGAGACAACCACATTCACTTTAAATAGGGCACCACGTAATTCCGTTGAGATGACACCGTATGAATTATGGTTTAGAGAAACCTAAGTTGTCGTTTCTTAAAGGTTTGGGGCTGCGACGCTTATGTGAAAAAGTTTCAGGATTAAGCTTGAACCCAAAGCGGATAAAATGCATCTTCATAGGACACCCAAAACAGTTGGGTATACCTCCTAATTCAGATCCGAAAGCAATATGGATTGTTTCTTGAATCGGGTCCTTTCTCGAGGAAAGGTTTCTCTCGAAAGAGTTGAGTGGGAGGATGGTGGAGACTTGATGAGGTTATTGAACCGTCTCTTCAACTAGTGTGTGACAGGGCACAGGAAGTTGTTCCTGTGTCACCTACACCAATTGAAGTGGAAGCTTATGATATTGATCATGAGACTTCGGATCAAGTCACTCCCAAACCTCGTAGGATGACAAGGACACGTACTACTTCGGAGTGGTACGGTGATCCTGTCTTGGAAGTCATGTTGCTAGACAACAATGAACCTACGAGCTATGGAGAAGCGATGGTGGGCCCGGATTCCGATAAATGGCTCGAGGCCATAAAATCCGAGAACGGATCCATGGACTTTGGTGGACTTGCCCGATGATCGGCAAGCCATTAAGATAAATGGATCTTTAAGAAGAAGACGGACGTGGATGGTAATGTCACCATCTATGAGGCTCGACTTGTGGCGAAAAGTTTTTCACAAGTTCAAGGAGTTGACTACGATGAGATTTTCTCACTCGTAGCGATGCTTAAAGTCCGTCGGAATCATGTTAGCATTAGCTTCATTTATGAAATCTGGCAGATGGATGTCAAGACAAGTTTCCTTACTAGTTTTCGTAAGGAAAGGTTGTATGCAATACAATCAGAAAAGTTTTGTCAATCCTGAGGATGCTAAAAGGTATGCTAGCTCCAGCGATCCTTCTAAGGACTGGAGTAAGCATCTCGGAGTTGGAATGTATGCTTTGATGATGATCAAAGATTTTGGGTTTGTACAAAGTTTATGAGAAACTTGTTTCCAAGAAGTGAGTGGGAGCACTATAGAATTTCTGATGAGTATATGTTGTTGACATATTGTTGATCAGAAATGACGTAGAATTTCTGGAAAGCATATAGGGTTATTTTGAAAGTGTTTTTCAATGGAAAGCCTGGATTAAGCTACTTGAACATTGAGCATCAAGATCTATAAGGATAGATCAAAATGCTTAATAATACTTTCAAATGAGCACATACCTTGACATGATCTTGAAGGTGTTCAAGATGGACCAGTCAAAGAAGGAGTTCTTGCCTGAGTTGTAAGGTACGAAGTTAAGACTTAAAGCTCGACCACGGCAGAATAGAGAGAAAGGACGAAGGTCGTCCCCTATGCTTAAGACGTAGGCTCTTCAGTATGCTATGCTGTGTACCGCACCTGAAGTGTGCCTTGCCATGAGTCAGTCAAGGGGTACAAGAGTGATCCAAGAATGGCTCACAGGACAGCGGTCAAAGTTATCCTTAGTAACTAGTGGACTAAGGAATTTTCTCGATTATGGAGGTGGTAAAAGAGTTCGTCGTAAAGGTTACGACGATGCAAGCTTGACACCTATCCGGATAGCTCTGAGTAGAGAGACCGGATACATATAATGGAGCAATAATTTAGAATAGCTCCAAGTAGAACAGTTGTTTGGAATAGCTCCAAATAGAGCGTGGTAGCTGCATCTAGGAGATGACATAGAGATTTGTAAAGCACACACGGATCTGAAAGGTTCAGACCCGTTGACTAAAACCTCTCTCACAAGCAACATGATCAAACATAAAACTCATTGAGTGTTAATCACATAGTGATGTGAACTAGACTACTGACTCTAGTAAACTCTTGGGTATTAGTCACATGGCGATGTGACCTGTGAGTGTTAATCACATGGCGATGTGAACTAGATTATTGACTCTAGTGCAAGTGGGAGACTGTTGGAAATATGCCCTAGAGGCAATAATAAAAGTATTATTATTATATTTCCTTGTTCATGATAATTGTCTTTTATTCATGCTATAACTGTATTATCCGGAAATCGTAATACACGTGTGAATACATAGACCACAATATGTCCCTAGTGAGCCTCTAGTTGACTAGCTCGTTGTGATCAACAGATAGTCATGGTTTCCTGGCTATGGACATTGGATGTCGTTGATAACGGGATCACATCATTAGGAGAATGATGTGATGGACAAGACCCAATCCTAAGACTAGCACAAAAGATCGTGTAGTTCATTTGCTAGAGCTTTGCCAATGTCAAGTATCTCTTCCTTTGACCATGAGATCGTGTAACTCCTGGATACCGTAGGAGTGCTTTGGGTGTATCAAACGTCACAACGTAACTGGGTGACTATAAAGGTGCACTACAGGTATCTCCGAAAGTATCTATTGTTTTATGCGGATCGAGACTGGGATTTGTCACTCCGTGTAAACGGAGAGGTATCTCTGGGCCCACTCGGTAGGACATCATCATATGCGCAATGTGACCAAGGAGTTGATCACGGGATGATGTGTTACGGAACGAGTAAAGTGACTTGCCGGTAACGAGATTGAACAAGGTATTGGATACCGACGATCGAATCTCGGGCAAGTAACATACCGATAGACAAAGGGAATTGAATACGGGATCGATTGAGTCCTTGACATCGTGGTTCATCCGATGAGATCATCGTGGAACATGTGGGAGCCAACATGGGTATCCAGATCCCGCTGTTGGTTATTGACCGGAGAACGTCTCGGTCATGTCTGCATGTCTCCCGAACCCGTAGGGTCTACACACTTAAGGTTCGATGACGCTAGGGTTATAAAGGAAGCTTGTATGTGGTTACCGAATGTTGTTCGGAGTCCCGGATGAGATCCCGGACGTCACGAGGAGTTCCGGAATGGTCCGGAGGTAAAGATTTATATATAGGAAGTCCTGTTTCGGCCATCGGGACAAGTTTCGGGGTCATCGGTATTGTACCGGGACCACCGGAAGGGTCCCGGGGGCCCACCGGGTGGGGCCACCTGCCCCGGGGGGCCACATGGGCTGTAGGGGGTGCGCCTTGGCCTACATGGGCCAAGGGCACCAGCCCCTAGAGGCCCATGCGCCAAGATAAAGGAAAAAGGGGAGAGTCCTAAAGGGGAAGGCACCTCCGAGGTGCCTTGGGGAGGATGGACTCCTCCCCCCTCCTTAGCCGCACCCCTTTCTTGGAGTAAGGGGCAAGGTTGCGCCTCCCCCCTCTCCCTTGCCCCTATATATAGTGGAGGGGAGGGAGGGCATCTATACCTGAGCCCTTGGCGCCTCCCTCCCTCCCGTGACACCTCCTCCTCTCCCGTAGGTGCTTGGCGAAGCCCTGCAGGATTGCCACGCTCCTCCACCACCACCACGCTGTTGTGCTGCTGTTGGGTGGAGTCTTCCTCAACCTCTCCCTCTCCCCTTGCTGGATCAAGGCGTGGGAGACGTCACCGGGCTGTACGTGTGTTGAACGCGGAGGTGCCGTCCGTTCGGCACTTGATCATCGGTGATCTGAATCACGACGAGTACGACTCCATCAACCCCGTTCACTTGAACGCTTCCGCTTAGCGATCTACAAGGGTATGTAGATGCACTCTCTTTCTACTCGTTGCTGGTCTCTCCATAGATAGATCTTGGTGATTCGTAGGAAAATTTTTGAATTTCTGCTACGTTCCCCAACAATAATCACCCAAGTATTTAATTATATCGGAATCATATTTCAATTGTCTACCAAAATAAGCATTGAAATTTTCTTATTTGACAGTAAAATTATCAAACTCATCAAAGCATTGCCTAGCAGACTTATAGTGAGGGATATCACCTTCATCAAATCTATAGAGAGAATTTACCTTTACTACCTGTGTCCGGATATCGGGAGGTTCTTCAGTAAATAAATAATTAAGATCATATGTTTCTTCAACAGGCGGTATATTAAGACCATGTATTTCTTCAATAGGAGGTAAATTCTTAACGTCTTCAGCTTTAATACCTTTTTCTTTCATAGATTTCTTTGCCTCTTGCATATCTTCGGGACTGAGGAATAGAACACCTCTCTTCTTCGGAGTTGTTTTAGGAATAGGCTCAGTAATTGGAGCAGGAGTTGGCTCAGGAGCTGGCTCAGGAGGTGCCCAATTACTTTCATTTGTCAACATATTATTTGTTGGAAATATGCCCTAGAGGCAATAATAAATTGATTATTATTATATTTCCTTGTTCATGATAATCGTTTATTATCCATGCTATAATTGTATTGATAGGAAACTCAGATACATGTGTGGATACATAGACAACACCATGTCCCTAGTAAGCCTCTAGTTGACTAGCTCGTTGATCAATAGATGGTTACGGTTTCCTGACCATGGACATTGGATGTCATTGATAATGGGATCACATCATTAGGAGAATGATGTGATGGACAAAGACCCAATCCTAAGCCTAGCACAAGATCATGTAGTTCGTATGCTAAAGCTTTTCTAATGTCAAGTATCATTTCCTTAGACCATGAGATTGTGCAACTCCCGGATACCGTAGGAGTGCTTTGGGTGTGCCAAACGTCACAACGTAACTGGGTGGCTATAAAGGTACACTACAGGTATCTCCGAAAGTGTCTGTTGGGTTGGCACGAATCAAGACTGGGATTTGTCACTCCGTCTAAACGGAGAGGTATCTCTGGGCCCACTCGGTAGGACATCATCATAATGTGCACAATGTGATCAAGGAGTTGATCACGGGATGATGTGTTACGAAACGAGTAAAGAGACTTGCCGGTAACGAGATTGAACAAGGTATCGGGATACCGACGATCGAATCTCGGGCAAGTATCGTACCGCTAGACAAAGGGAATTGTATACGGGATTGATTAAGTCCTTGACATCGTGGTTCATCCGATGAGATCATCGTGGAACATGTGGGAGCCAACATGGGTATCCAGATCCCGCTGTTGGTTATTGACCGGAGAGTCATCTCGGTCATGTCTGCATGTCTCCCGAACCCGTAGGGTCTACACACTTAAGGTTCGGTGACGCTAGGGTTATAGAGATATTAGTATGCGGTAACCCAAAAGTTGTTCGGAGTCCCGGATGAGATCCCGGACGTCATGAGGAGTTCCGGAATGGTCAGGAGGTAAAGATTTATATATGGGAAGTCCTATTTTGGTCACCGGAAAAGTTTCGGGTTTTATCGGTAACGTACCGGGACCACCGGGAGGGTCCCGGGGGTCCACCTGCCCCGGGGGGCCACATGGGCTGTAGGGGTGTGCGCCTTGGCCTATATGGGCCAAGGGCACCAGCCCCAAGAGGCCCATGCGCCAAGAGATGAGGGAAAGGAAGAGTCCTAAAGGGGGAAGGCACCTCCTAGGTGCCTTGGGGAGGATGGACTCCTCCCTTGGCCGCACCCTTCCTTGGAGGAAGGGCCAAGGCTGCGCCCCCCCTCTCCCTTGGCCCTATATATAGTGGGGGAAGGGAGGGCAGCAACACCTAAGCCCTGGCGCCTTCCTCTCCCTCCCATGACACATCTCCCTCCTCCCGCAGCGCTTGGCGAAGCCCTGTTGGAATCCCGCTACTTCCACCACCACGCCGTCATGCTGCTGGATCTCCATCAACCTCTCCTCCCCCCTTGCTGGATCAAGAAGGAGGAGACGTCGCTGCTCCGTACGTGTGTTGAACGCGGAGGTGTCGTCCGTTCGGCGCTAGGATCATCGGTGATTTGGATCACGACGAGTACGACTCCATCAACCCCGTTCTCTTGAACGCTTCCGCGCGCGATCTACAAGGGTATGTAGATCCACTCCTCCCTCGTTGCTAGATGACTCCATAGATTGATCTTGGTGACACGTAGGAAAATTTTGAATTATTGCTACGTTCCCCAACATTATTCAATAGAATTTCAGCTTCATCCGGTGTTCTTTCCCTGAAAAGAGAACCAGCACAACTATCCAGGTAATCTCTGGAAGCATCAGTTAGTCCATTATAAAAGATATCAAGTATTTCAGGTTTCTTAAGAGGATGATCAGGCAAAGCATTAAGTAACTTGAGAAGCCTCCCCCAAGCTTGTGGGAGACTCTCTTCTTTAATTTACACGAAATTGTATATTTCCCTCAAAGCAGCTTGTTTCTTATTAGCAGGGAAATATTTAGCTGAGAAGTAATAAATCATATCCTGGGGACTACGCACACAACCAGGATCAAGAGAATTAAACCATATCTTAGCATCACCCTTTAATGAGAACGGAAATATTTTGAGTAAATAGAGGTAACGTGATCTCTCATTATTAGTGAACATGGCAGCTATGTCATTTAACTTAGTAAGATGTGCCACAACAGTTTCAGATTCATAGCCATAAAACGGATCAGATTCAACCAAAGTAATTATATCAGGATCAACAGAGAATTCATAATATTTATCAGGAACACATATAGGTGAAGTAGCAAAAGCAGGATCAGGTTTCATTTTATCTTTAAGTGATTCTTTGTTCCATTTAATTAATAACCTTTTAAGCTCATATCTATCTTTGCAGGCTAAAATAGCTAAAGAAGCATCTTTATCAAAAAGATAACCTTCAGGAATAACAGGCATATTTTCATCATCACTATCATCATCGTATTCAGTTTCATCAATTTCTCTTTCTCTAGCCCTAGCAATTTGTTCTTCAAGAAATTCACTAAGGGGCACAGTAGTATCAGTCATAGAAGCAGTTTCATCATAAGTATCATGTATAGTAGAAGTGGCATCATCAATAACATGCGACATATCAGAACGAATAGCGGAAGCAGATGTAGGTGTCGCAAACTTACTCATAACAGAAGGTGAATCAAGTGCAGAGCTAGATGGCAGTTCCTTATCTCCCCTCGTAGTTGAGGGATAGATCTTAGTTTTTGGATCTCTCAAGTTCTTCATAGTGTCTAGCAGATATAAATCCCAAGTGACTCAAAGAATAGAGCTATGCTCATCGGCAATGGCGCCAGAAAAAGGTCTTGATAACCCACAAGTATAGGGGATCGCAACAGTTTTCGAGGGTAGAGTATTTAACCCAAATTTATTGATTCGACACAAGGGGAGCCAAAGAATATTCTCAACTATTAGCAGCTGAGCTGTCAATTCAACCACACCTGGAAACTTAGTATCTGCATCAAAGTGTTTAGTAGCACAGTAATATGATAGTGGTGGTAGCGGCAACAAAAGTAAAGACAGCAAAGTAAAGTTTTTGGTATTTTGTAGTGATTGTAACAGTAAAAGCGGGAAAGTAAATAAGCATAAACCAGTATATGGAAAACTCGTAGGCACCGGATCAGTGATGGATAATTATGCCGGGTGCGGTTCATCATGTAACAGTCATAACATAGGGTAACACAGAACTAGCTCCAGTTCGTCAATGTAATGTAGGCATGTATTCCGTATATAGTCATACGTGCTTATGGAAAAAACTTGCATGGCATCTTTTGTCCTACCCTCCCGTGGCAGCGGGGTCCTATTGGAAACTAAGGGATATTAAGGCCTCCTTTTAATAGAGAACTGGAATAAAGCATTAACACATAGTGAATACATGGACTCCTCAAACTATGGTCATCACCGGGAGTGGTCCTGATTATTGTCACTTCGGGGGTGCCGGATCATAACACATAGTAGGTGACTATAGACTTGCGAGATAGGATCAAGAACTCACATATATTCATGAAAACATAATAGGTTCAGATCTGAAATCATGGCACTCGGGCCCTAGTTACAAGCATTAAGCATAGCAAAGTCATAGCAACATCAATCTCAGAACATAGTGGATACTAGGGATCAAACCCTAACAAAACTAACTCGATTACATGATAAATCTCATCCAACCCATCACCGTCCAGCAAGCCTACGATGCAATTACTCACGCACGGCGGTGAGCATCATGAAATTGGTGATGGAGGATGGTTGATGATGACGACGGCGACGAATCCCCCTCTCCGGAGCCCCGAACGGACTCCAGATCAGCCCTCCCGAGAGGTTTTAGGGCTTGGCGGTGGCTCCGTATCGTAAAATGCGATGATTTCTTCTCTCTGATTTTTTCTCTCCGAAAGCAAATATATAGAGTTGGAGTTGGCGTCGGAGGGTCAACAGGGGGGCCACGAGGTAGGGGGGCGCGCCCTAGGGGGGGCGCCCCCCACCCTTGTGGAAAGGGTGTGGGCCCCCTGGTCTTCATATTTGGCGAGGATTTTTTATTTTATTTTTTCTAAGGTATTCCGTGGAGTTTCAGGACTTTCCGAGAATATTTGCTTTCTGCATATAAAACAACACCAAGGTAATTCTGTTGAAAACATCGTCAGTCTAGGTTAGTTCCATTCAGATCATACAAGTTAGAGTCCAAAATAAGGGCAAAAGTGTTTGGAAAAGTAGATACGACGGAGACGTATCACAGTCTAGATTTGTGTTTCCAGTTATCCGATTCAGAAGTGTGCTGGCTCTGAGACTCGCCGTCGGCGTGGGTGGGAGGGGCTGAATTCAGGTCTATTTATTTTCACGTAGATATCTGTGAGTTTATGCCTCATTTTTTGGATGACACGCGTCACACGCCAGTGATGGGCTTGTTAGTACATACGGTAGTCTTGGTTAGCATGTCACATCTTTCTTTCATCGAATTGTCTTGAAGTTATTGGTTGTTCCTTCTTTCTTGGAAGGCCATTATTTGGAGAGTTTGTAATACATTTGTAATTAGCTTGGCATGATGCTGAATCAGGTAAAGAAACAGGTGTGAAGTTTTGGATAGGAGCCCAGAATTTGGAACTTGGAAACCATGTCAAAATGCTATTTTATACTCCCTCCGATCCAAAATAAGTGTCGTGGTTTTACTTAAAATTTGAATTAAAAATATGAAATTTATTTTGGATAAGAGGGACTGATAAATAATTATTCCTGCATTGTGATATGTTATAAATATTATAGTAGCCTGCCCATATTATTGTGATTGTGTAAAAAAGTAGAATTTTATTTGATAAACACTCATTTAGTAACTTTATTGACATACCAAATAAAACTCAAGTTTATTAGATAAGTCAATAATAGGTGTGACAATTGAGGCGGTTTCAGAAAAAATATTGATGGACAAAGCAGAGATGGAAGGAAAGAAAATCAAAATAGAAAGAAGGAGTGTGGAATTTACAAGGCTAGATGAAGGAAAACCAAATGACAGAACTTTAGTGTTTTTTTAAGTTAGGAGATATTTTTAAGTAGAATATTCTCGCCACATGCACACATGAAACGTAAGGTGCAACAAGGTTTGTGCTAAGTCAAACACCTTTAAGTTTGACTAAGCTGGTAGAAAAATATGCTAACATATACAACACCTAATGTCATCATTGAGCTTTCTTCATCAACCTTGTGTATATACATATACAACACCTTTAAGTTTGACCATGTGAGTAGTCATCCGTGTACTACGGGTCCATAACAATAGTTATGTGACTATGTGTCCATAATAGTAATTATGTGGCTTCTACTACCTCAGGTTCTTCAATGCAAAGATCGGTGTAACATGATTGTGATCAGATTGATGTAATCTTGGTATGTTTATTGCGGTGTGATGAATTGTCACTTTTATGATCTGATTATATATGATTTTTTTTCTTTGTTTCGGTTCTGTGCTGCATTTTTAAGATGTGCATGCTCTCCGGTCTATTAGTTTATTTCTTGACCCATTTAGATGGATAATCTTGAAGAGGGAGTCATGTGCATTGGTTGGGGTTTAACCTTGCAAGTAGTCTATCTCGGTGAAAGTAAGAGATAAGGGTTTTGTATTGTGTTATTGTCACTGAGAATAAAAAGATAGTTAGCTAATTGCCTCGGTGTGGAGCTAATACTTTCAGATGTATGAAGAATTTTGGTCTTGGAATGGAGTATTAGCTATAGGTGCATGCTTTTAAGCAGTTTATCGATATAAGGACGTAATGGCCACATGCAATCATGACATGTATAATTAACCATAAACACTGCAATTTTACCGATACGAAATTGCAATTTGATTACCATGCCTATGCTATTTGGAGAAATGTCACTAGTGAATGTATGGATCTCGGTCCTTTTTTCCTCATAAATACAATATCTTTTTAACATTTTCTGTTTTTTGATATTCTAAATCGGTTACATTTGCATACAAATTCATTCGCACACGCGGATACATTAATCCTGGTAACTAGCGAATCTAGTGAGGTTGACACCCTCGCTAGACAAGTCAGGGACCAATGACAAAGATTCTTAGTTGAAAGCAAGGCTGATCATTGGACTCATAGAAGAACTCTGCAAATTGATATGCTTTCTTCCCGGTGAGGGATAATCCTTCTCTTGCCAATTGCCACAAATCCTTGATCTTGTGGGTCCAACAATATTTTTCGTAATATAGCAAGGAAACATCAACGGGCGATGGAGAAAGAGAGGCCCCACCATCGCGTGGTGCCTCCTAGGGCATGGCCTGCATGGAGCCGACCACGGCAACGACGGGAGATGTTGAGGATAAAGCTCGAGATGTGGCAGTGACTATCCCCCCTTCCCCCGTGTGTAGCCCACGAGAACTACATGGCGCCAAGCCTGTTCTTTTTTCTTGAATTTGTCACCTTGTGCGTTCGTGCATCGTGTGGAGACTCTACGCCCTCCTGTTCATGATTCGGATCCACCTGATCACCATCGTCCATACTCATGAAGCCATCAGGGAGAATATTATAGTCATGTCAGTTCTTTGGTGATATGAATATTAAATAAATGTGACCCTATTTTACATGCCCTTGCCCTAAATTCATAGCTACGACCATGTAACACTATAGAAGGCGCTAGAAAAACAATTTGTATCGAAGCAAATGCAATAAAGAGCTACCACTTAGTATAGCCTAATGAAACTGACCATAGACCTTTGCGGCATGAGAGATTATTTTTTCTGCCAGTGCGAGAATGTGACTTGCAAATCACCCCTCCCCTTGTGTGCTATTGGATTTGGGAAGTGAAACTGCTGGATTAGCAAGTTGCAATCGTGGGAGGTAGCTAGCCGGTTAATCACACTGTCTGCAGCCTGGCTGGTAGTGCACGTACATATGTGTGATGAAGGGTTACGCACGCAATGTCAAGTAAGGCGTCTCCCAACATGTGTGCATAGGAAGAAGAAAATAATATAATGTAGTCTTTTTTCAAGATATCCAAATTCCAGGCTCATCGGAGCCCAGTCTTCAAAACTTCACTCTTTTCATTACCTGCTTGTCCAATGTCATGTATGCATATAGTCCAGCTAATTACAAAATGTATTACAAAGTCACGAAATAATGGCCTTACAAGAAAGAGGGAAAGACCAAGAACATAGATACAATCGAAGTAAAGAAAGCTGTAACATGCCAACCAAGACTACAATATATACTGAAAAGCCTATAATTGGCATGTCATCCAAATCAGGACATAAATTTATGTGAGATTTAAAACACCTGAAATCAGTCCCTCCCACCCCACACCGACAACGAGTCTCGAAACCAGCATGCTTATGTGTTGTTGAGATGGAAACACACATCTCTAGACTGACCTACTTATTAGTTATTGTCCTTGAAGCCTGTAAGGAGGGGCTCTTTCTTCTCATCCCACTTGTTCAACCTTTTCTGTGCCTCCTCTACCTGGAGAATGTAGAAAAATTAACCTATACAGTAATGTAGTGTATTTTTTTTCAACACATATCTTTGATCAGTTTGCATCAAGCACATACTCTCAAGAAGGTTCTTAATCATGTGATGGAGGAATGGTGATGAACAAGCAACATGTGTGCATGTTACATTAATGACAACATATATGGGGACAATGAAAGCTAGATTGTATCCATGGTCATCAAGGAGTTAATTTAGGATTCATCATTTACACTTTTGTACAAAATAATGGAAATGTAAATTCAACTTTCTGCACAAAAGGTTTAATAACAAGGAATACCTCTTCCGTCCAGTTAGTTCTTATGGTGACCCACAACAGAATGGTTGTCTGCAAGGCCGTTCCCCCAATCAAACCACCCCAAATACCCTGCAAGTAGGCATACAATTCCACCAACATACGTTAGAACACATAACTGAATATATTGCCATCACGGAACATATATGAAAAATTTCGTAGATAGATCAATCACCTTTGCGCCGAGATTGAAGAAAAAACCAAGAACAACACCAAGTGGGACACCTACTATGTAGTAAGAGCCGACGTTCACGTAAGCAACAAATTTCTGCCATCCACATCCAACAGCAACACCTGATGTTTCCATACATGTTAGTAAATCATAATCATTCTGAATATGTGGTATCTCAAGAGAGAAAATATGCATCACAAAACATAGTAGAATTGTTTCCCTCATTTGTACCTTCACCTTTTTGCACCAATGGCCTACACCATGTAATACCCTATTCTTTTCTTGTATTTTGGTAATACAAAAACTAATCAAATCACGGTATGAAAACCTACTATATCCCTAAAATATGTGTTATCTCAGTATGGAAAAATTTGCATCTCAAAACATGATAGACACGTTTCCCTCATTTGTACCTTCATTCTCTTTTTCCTAAGGGCCTACATCTTGTAGTATCAATTCTTTCTATTTCCCTTTCCTATGCGAAAAGATAGTATCACATTCTTTTCTTGTACATAATACTACAAAAACTAGTAAAACCACGGGAGGGAAACCTACTATAGTCCTAAAAAACATGATAGAACTATAAAGGACTAGCCTGGACTTGGGAGAGAATTTTGCACTATAAGTGAATTGGAGATATGTTTAACACATATGACGTAGTTGCCCCACAAATATGAAAGAGTCTACAGTCATTTCAAATATAGGTGTAGGTCATCTCGCAATACTATTGTACGTTCTAATTTAGTAACTACTAGAAGGGTTGGGTGCGCTTTGCCGCGCCGTTGAATTTGTTGGGATTCTTAAATTTCTTTACTCGCTACATTTCAAAATATATGGTGTATTTTTTTTGAAAAGTCTAACCTCTTTAAGTTTGATCAAATTTATAGAGAAATATATCAAAATTCATAATATCAAATGGGTGTTATTAGCTTCATCATGAAATGAATTTACATTTTTTTGTTTAATATTGTGGATGTTGATATTTTTCGCTCTGAACTTGGTCAAAGTTAAAAGAAATTGACTTTCCAAAAACGTAATAACCCTTATATTTTGAAACTGGTGGAATGCGGTTATTTGGTGGGCCTTTCGCGGTGTAATTCTGTGCTATCCGCTAATCAACCCATATTTATGCGGGGATATTTTTTCATCAGTGGTTGCATGTATTGCATTGGCGCTATAGTATCACATGGTGGTGCTTTTTTCTAAGGAATGGGAGTTTGCGAGGGGTTGATATGTTTTTATAGGCCGGTTGTTGCTGATTGATTTGAAAAAATTATTGGCTCGATCAAAATTGTGAATCAAATCCAAAATTGAATACCTCAATTGAATGAAAGAGCTTTAAAATTAGGAAATATAGAGAATTAAAATAATTAAATGGGAGAGCCCCATTGTTGACCCAGTCAAAATCGGGTGACCCAATTTCAAATTGTAGCCTCAATTAATTGTGAAGATTTAAAAACCAGAAAACATAGCGTATTGTATAAAAAATGATAGAGTTTTGAGAAATTGTTGACCCGGTCAAAATTGGGTGACCAAATCCCAATTGGAGACCTCAATTGATTGTGAGGCCTCCAATCCTAGGAAGCTTAGTGATATAGTATATGAAAGAAATATAGATTGAATTAAAAAAGTGAAAGTGCACATGAATTGTAACGTTAAACAAAACAGAAATGGGCTCCTATTTTTCTAATAATGCACCTGCCATCTACTCTTTCCATAATTTTGTACTAACAGACTAGTCGAGAATCAAGAAATCACTTGTTCTTCATGTAGAAAGTGTCTAAAATTACCTGTCAGTACAGGTTGGATGCCACCGAGAACCAGCGTGACGGCGAGAAATGGGCAGAGATCCGCCACCGCACCTGAAACTGCTTCACCATCTGTGAACAAGTAGCTGATGTGGTTGCGAAGGCAGAGAATCACGATACCAAGGATGGTAGAGATTGTTGCAGAGAGCCCGGTGACGACCCACACAGAGAAAAATGCAGACTTGGGGTTGCCAGCGCCAAGCTCATTGCTCACTCTTACACTGAAGTGAAAACGTATCAATTCGTTAGTTAGAGTACTTACCTAGTTGTAAGTAAGTAATGCTAATGTTTATCAAGGCCTTTGAGTATAGACTTGCGAACCTTGCAGCGGCATTGAACCCAACGGAGATCATGAACACCCAACCATAAATCGTCATACTGTACCGGCCAAACGCACACATGAAATTTAATCAGCGCCAACTCTGAAGATTGATTACTGGGAACAACAGTAAGACTTAATGTCCAATGATACTCACCATATAGAGAGGGAATCCAGGGCAATCTCAGGGTTGGGGAGCAATCCAGCAATGATCACCAGCACCTGAAAGTACCATGTCTCAAGGCACAACATCACGGCAGACGCAGCGGAGAGCTTGAAGAAACTCGGCAAACCGGAGAAGGCCTGCCAACTGAACCCCGTCCACGTGTGTCGGCATGTCGGGCTGACGACGATGTACACAAATTGCGCGGCAACCATGATCCACCAGCTCACGATCAGCACCAAAGAGGCACCGAGCAGCCCAAGGCCAACCTTGTACATGAGCACCCAACTCATCAGCACATGTAGAACGAGCGTTGCCGTGGAGATGTAAGCACTTGGCAGGACGATGCTCTGTGCCTGTAGGAACTTCTGAATGGGGAAGTTGACGGCGTACGCGAAGATCTGAGGAATCAAGCCGTACACAAAGATCGACGCGGCACGAGCTATATCCGGTGACTGTCCCATCAACAAGAGGAGTGGCTCCGAGAAGGCATACATCACAGCAAGTGGTATGCCGGTTAAGCCCAACAGAATGATGGAGCGCTGTAGGTAGATTCCGAGCATGTCGTATTTGTGTGCACCGTAGGCCTGACCGCAGAGGGTCTCCACTGCACTGCCCATGCCCAGCTGCAAACACGTAATGTCATAATTGTTAGGATTGTCACAAACTGCGTCCTAGCTAACTTGTACCTTAGATTTAGGATAAATTAGGACTACATGCAAAAAAAAGGAAGGGGACAACTGAAATGAGCTTATTATTTTTCAGAATATGGAATGTGATTATGGTTCACAATGATCTACCCACGTCCAATGTGTTGTGGCACTACACCATTAATTCCGTTCCTCTTTTGTCTTCATTTGAAGTTTCATTGAGCTTCATCCCTCTTGATCAGATTCATCATTATGAGTTTCATATTGCTCCTTCCATGTCCTCTAATTTTTCATCTTAGATAATTTGCAAAACAGTTTAGTACTATGTTCATAGAAAAGAGCATGTAAACATGTTTGATTTTCCAGGTTTCCAGGTAGACTTCTTATACTAGCAGTGTAACACTAAGTAAAATGTACAAAAACATGTGAAACGAACAAAATAGCTGACAAAATTAATTAATTAACAAATATGGAAAAATGTACTGAATAACACAAATATGGACATTAAACAGTGAAGAAACACTGTTGAGCAACAAGAATGGAAACTTATGAATCTCAAGAAGCTCACTGAAATTCAAAGCGGCTTATTATATTGTGTGCCTCATGACAAACTTTTTTTTAGGTACAGCCTCATGACAAACTTAATAGAGTTTCATGGAGCTTCACCGCTCTTAATCAAGTTCATCATTATGAGTTTCATATTGCTCCCTCCATGTCCTCTAATTATTCTTCTTACATAACTTGCAGAACGATTTTGTATGTTTCTTAGGAAAACAGCATGTGCAAGTGCTTTCAAGAAAACAAGGAAAGATTTTCAACTGGTTCACCGTTATGATTGATTTGCTCGGTTTCCAGGCAGATTCTTATATATAGCAGTAGTATTACACTAAGTAAACTGTACAATAATATGTGAAACAAACAAAATAGCTTTTAAGACTAATGAATTAACAAATAAGGAATAAGATAAATAACACCAAAACATTCAAGGAAAAAAAATGGAAATTAAACAGTGAAACTGTTGATCAACAACCAAGGTGACTTATCAATCTCAAGAGAGTAAGCACATTGAAAATTCAAAGCCACATATAATCTGTGTCTCGCATGATTGCAGAGTAGGTGCATCCGGTCCCTGAGTCCAGATTCCCTTTTATGTGCAGCGTCCTCGGAAAATTAATGAGCTGACAGCTACTGCATCATGATTCGTACTACAACTAAGTGGGGTCGAAATAGTACTTTAGAGTTCAGATTAGAGGACAAACATTCGAAATGACATGGGATATGAATCCGTCCAATGCTAAATTTTAAGTTATAATAAAATGCCTTTATCGAAAATGACATGAGACCTTTTTAAAGTAGGGCGACGTATAGGTGCCGACGAGGCATATCAATCCATCAACCTCTCACCCATAATCAAATGAGATTGGCTCTTGTCCTACATACGCTATCAATTGATTGGTTGATTGATCGAGAGAGAGGAGAATATATAAACAGGACGACAAGAGTCAAAGATTGATGGGACATGTCACGTCATTAGACAAGCATATGTATGCTCTGCTTAGAAATAAGAAATAGACCATCATGAAAAACCATATATATTCACCTCGCGTACGGCGTGCTCAGCTTAGGATTTGGGAAAAATGAAGGGGCTGATATGGCAGGTTTCACTTCACCCGCAAAAAGAAAAGTCATGCCTTCACTTAACTGAACACACTACACTAGTACTCCGTCCATCCCAAAATTCTTGTCGTAGATTTCTCTATATACGGATGTATCTAACACTAAAACTTAACTAGATACATCCGTATTTAGACAAATCTAAGACAAGAATTTTGGAACGAAGGAAGTACTTATCTAGAAATTAATAAAATCTGCACAACAGATTCCTACAGTTTTTCTAAAGAAAACTATCCCTCCCAAACTTAATATAAGATGTTTTTTGACACTGTCATGCACTCTTAAAACGTCTTATAAAAAATTATAGAGCAGTACAATTATCATAGACGGAACTAGTATGGGAGGTGGCAAGTCGATTTTGGTCATTTCACACCTGCCACACATCACACGTACAAGACGGGCCACGGGGTACCTTCAAATCCGTAATACTCCTTCTGTAAACTAATATAAAAACATTTAGATCATTAAAGTAGTGATCTAAATACTTTTATATTAGTTTACGGATGGAGTACAAGCCACGAGTCAGTGGCTTGTGCCCAATAGGCCTGCCAACCGTAGAGACCCTACTCTATCCATAACCCCACTAATAACCATGCAATATATTGTAGTACGTAGGAAACATCTATGTCACGCTCCGTCGATCTAAGCAGTGGGTGGGCTGTGGCCATCACCTAGCCATTAATTAAGAGAGGAGAATATCCTCCCTAAGTTATAATTGTTGCGGCTGCTAGCGAGCGACCGCTAGAAACCAAACCATCCATATCTAACCCTCATATCGACCGGCGATTCATGCATTTATTTAGCGTGGTCACAGTCGTCAGTGTACATCCCGAATTCCCGATCGACATTATCTCTCCCATGCCCTCGCCGATGCTAGACCAGGTTGCCCTGTGACCAACGAGATGGATGGATGGATGGAGAGGCACACACGTCGCATTCGACCAGGTTCAGTCCCCGCCATGTGCACGGCAAGGAGACGGCCCAGCTAGAAAGTGAGTAGGCAGGACGGGGCCACGGGGGCAGTGCCAAGTCGCCATGAATGAATGACTGGCTTGTGCCAAGTAGGCCTGCCATGTGCCATAGATCTCTCGCGAAAGACACTAGTGTACTCCTGATCCAGCCCTACTAATAACGATCGACAAGAATCTACTCCCACCAATCTAATCTGCGGCTTACCAGAATCTAATCCACTACTTACCAATATTTTAAATAGCGGGTTATTGTCAAATAGCGGCGGACCTCAAAATCAGCTATAGCGGAACTATAGCGGGCTATAGCAGGCTATAGCGAGCTATTTGTACATGGAACCGTTTAGCGGCACCCGGCCCTAGTGAAAAGGCTATATAGCGGGTTATAGCGGAGCTATAGCCGGCTATTTAAAACATTGCTACTTACTGTAACAGGAAACAATAATAGTACTACTTGGTCTAATCTAAGCTGTGGGTTTGATCTGTGGCCACCAGCTTGAGCCGGGGACTACTGCATGCCTGCAAGATCCACGACCGTCGGAGCATGTGCTGTGTCAAGCGTCAACTTTCAAAGACCTACCGAGCATCAACATGTGCTGCTCTCAACTCTCAACGAGCATGGGATCCATGCACGCCGGCGGCCGGCCGGAGAAACCCACCCGCGGTCCTGATCCAAGCATTGCGTGCATCTATCTCAAACCAACGACGTAGAGATGTGAGCGGAGGAGTGCCAGCGCGTACCATGAGGCCGTAGGCGAAGGTCTGGACGCCGGTGTTACCGAGAGAGGCGGCGGCGAGCTCCAGGTTCCCCAGGTGGCCGGAGAAGATCTGCGTCGACATGGACATGACGTAGTTGATCATGTACACCACTACCGCCGGCGCCGCCAGCCGCGACAGCAGCCGGAGCTCGACCAAACCCGCTGCCCACGCGCGCTCCGCCAGCGGCGCCGACGTGTCCGTCAGGATGCTCTCCAGCCGAGCCGGCGCGTTATGCTCATGCTCGTCCCCGCCAGCCATGATGCTCGTGAGGTTTGGTAGCTAGCTAGGACAAGAGAGACTATGGCCAGTAGCTACTAGCTAGCTCGTATATATGGAGTATGTGCGTGTGCTCTCTCTCGGCGTTGACGCCCCGGTCGCCAATACCTACTACAAAAATAGTGGATTGCCTGGATTCGCGCTGACAGTGGGACTCCCCACGCTCTGGCTCCGGCTCCGGCTCTGGCTCTGGCATCACTACGGCCTGCCTGCTTTGCAAGTCGCCGTCCACGCACACCCACGAGGTTCGCGCGGTCACTTGCTGACAATGGTAGCTGGTGGTGGTGACTGCCTCTCCCACACCGGCGCCGGCCCTTTTAAGGCGATGGGGGATCCGGTCCAGACCTAGCTAGTCCAGTGGCTCTCCTTCATCACCCGATCCGTGTGGGAGTTGGTAGGTTACGTGAGTGTGTATGGACACCATGCATGTGATGGGCGGCGATATGATGCGCGCACACATGGGGACGAACATGGTCTTCGTTTTAGCCAACTTGATGTTGCATCCAGAAACGTAGTTTCCATAGCAATTATAGCTGGGCATACATCCCACTGGAAACCCTGATTAAGTGATTGGATGGATCTTATGTTAACTACGTAGTAGTATATCACTAGAATCTTTCTTTGGTTAGGACATATTATTTGAGAAATGTAGTTTCGATAGCAATGATGATTGCACATACATCGACATTCTATATCAGTAGAATCTGCTCATCATGCTATTAGCTGACCTTGTAAATTTCCATGATATTATTTGTACATTGCATCTCAGTAAATATATTATTCTCTTTCCTCTATCTATCTCATCTTATCCGGATTATTTTCTTAATCTCTTCTCCTAAAATGTTAAACTGATAAGAAATAAGTCTACATTGATTTAAGTGAGCACCCAACATCGGGCGTTGCTACTTGCTAGATATCAGTCAGCTCGAAAAAAATTGGGGTCAGTCGATTCCGTGAATCGTTGGATGCAAAATCAACGGCTCACGGTTTTTCTTCAACCTCACGGCGGATCTTCTTCCTTGAGCCGCCAACCACCACCAGCCTAACCACCGACCCGCGCCACCTTGCCGCCCCGCCCTTCCCGAAACCACCCCCCACCGCCGGTCTTGCACCGCCGCCGGCCATCCCTCTAGCCTTCTCCTTCCTTCATTAAAAAATCAACTAACCCCGAATTCGAAACTCAGCTGACTAATGTGTAGCTAAATTGTTTTATTTATTGGAATGGATGCAATAATTAGTGGTTTCAAGGCTCGATGACAATATTTCCCCTCGTCCCACCGATGGCATGCATGGTGGTGCTCAATCTAACTCGAATAATCTGCGCATGGCATCCTGATCCACCAGTGGTGGGCGAGGAGATCATGGTGTGGCGTTGCTAGTTTGCAGCAGCGAGGGCCACAATAGCAGTTTGGGGATCTGCGCAGCTTGATCTGGTGTAGGGGCAGCCACGCTGGATTGAGATTTAAGTCACGGGTCATCAACCAATAGTAACACGTCATGGTGGCGAGCATCCGTGGTTTGAGCCTTGAGGTGGTGAGATTTGCACAACGAGTGCAGGGTTGCACCCAAAAGTGACTCGGCAGTGTTTGCTCTTTGGGTGGCTAGACAGGCTGAGAGGGAGGTCGATGGTTGAAACAACAGCCGGACGTCCCAAACCGGTCTCAAACGTCTTGACAGCCTGCCCGATCACTGAGCGGTCATGAAAATATGACCCAGCCTGGCGTCTCAAATGGACCTCAGACACCTGAGCTGAACGGCACCTCTCATATTCAACCTAAATATGGGGCGGATTTGGGGGCGCCTGGGCCTGGGCACGTCCGCCACGTAGGACCGACGATGGGGTCCCATGCGGAATCGCTCGAAAACCCAGCACTCTGACAGACGTCTCGTCTGTCACCGCGGTGTGAACACCGCGTGGTGCCGTCCTCGCTCGCCGCTCGAGGCCAGACCCGGCTATGTAAGCGGGCAGACGTCCCCCAAACCTAGCCCATCCAGCTCCCTCTCTATGCCGCAACCCCCATCCGCCTCCTTTCCCCCGCTCTCCCCACGCTTTCGGACATCGTCATGGTCCGACAGAAGATCACCACCTATATAAGCATTAATGTTGATCACAGCCGGTTAGTCTTGGCCTAGCCGTCCGCGGGAGCGGGCAACAAATAGCTGCACGCGCGTAGGGGTCGTCTAGCCATTCAGTCAATGCATGCTGTGCGTGGGCGTGCATGTAGTTAGTTGGTTAGTGGCCGGTGTGGTGCATGCGTGCGTGAGTTAGTGGTGTGTGTGGCCACTGGCCTGTGTGCGTGGATGTGCTATATAAAGTGTACTCGGTTGTGAGGTCAGGAGAGAGGAGCCTGAGGAGAAATGTAGTTTTCAGGTGTGTGTGTGTGCGCTCACCATGAGGAGTAGCAGCCGGAGTTAGCCTCTATGATG
Source organism: Triticum aestivum (assembly GCF_018294505.1). Taxonomy (NCBI): domain Eukaryota; kingdom Viridiplantae; phylum Streptophyta; class Magnoliopsida; order Poales; family Poaceae; genus Triticum; species Triticum aestivum. Next base: position 725,341,149 of record NC_057800.1, on the reverse strand, counting down.
TGTAGTCTCCCATGTATGATCAGTCTGGTATGTGCCACCAACTCGAGTTTGTGCTCGAAAGGAAAAGAAAGCGCCGTTCGTGCGGCGAGGCGTTTTTCATCGGAATAATTTGTCTCCTTCTTCCACCTTCGTCCGAGTGAGTGTGAGAGCAAGGTAGGCTAGGGCTTGTCCCAACAACGTACGCTATACTTACGCCAGAGCGCCGGTGCCAGATCGCGGAGGAGATCCGTGCGAGGAACGCCGCCCGCGCATTGCTCCTGGGCTGCTTCCGGACTCGAGAAAGTGGATGAGGAGGAGGAGGAGCAGCAGCACCCGAAGGAGGAGAAGGGAGAGTAGCTACCGGAGTCGATGGAGGTGGCGAAATCGAAGGAGGACGAGGCAGCGCAGCCTGGTCCGGGCTTCAACATGGAGGACGCGGAGACGGAGTTCACCATCGCCCAGGTCATGGAGATGGCGAGGCAATAGACCATCCTGAAGTTCATTTAGGATGAGGCATATGTGGAGGCCAACCGAAAGTTCCTCCGATAGGAGCGGGCGGTGACCGATGCGCTCTTCGTCGAACTTGACACAGAGAGGAGGATGCCGGAGTGGAGCAACCGAAGGAGTCGGAGTTGCTGTTGCCGTCCATGTACCCAGAACCGGGCATGGAGATAGTCGACATCTCCCACAAGGAGTGGAGTGATCTACTAGTATGTAGGTTTTTATCTTTGCATGCTTTTGTATAGATATAAGAATTCTAGTATGAGGTGTCTGGGTGCTGTTGTGTAAAGTTGAGAACAGGCCGGTCATTGCTCATGGACGTGCCCCGCGTGCCTACGCGCGTTTGAGGGGTCATATGTGGCTGTAGATGCGGTTGCGTCGCCGGTTGACAGATGTCCTTGGTTGAAAACTCACTATCTGGCGTTATGACTAGATCAAACAATGTCGACGTCTGTGTGTCGTTTTGCAATCCATCGACCTCTTATTTCCATATAATAAGGACGCCGATAAGTGCCACACGTGTAGGTGTTAGAGTGTCCGCCCACACATTTTGTGTGGTGTATAAAAGGAACAGCCCACATATTTACGTGTGGGCAAAACAACTATCGTTCACACGCCTCTTCCCCCCCCCCCCCCCCCCCCGATTCCTCTCACACGCATGCGTGTGGGCGAAGTTGATAACGTCCACACGCCCGTATGTCAGGCCTCGTACCTCCTGGTCCCACACACCACGCGTGACGGTCACCGCGCGCCCGCAGTTGCCATGGTCCAGACCCTCGTCCATGTTCGTTTAACTGCAGTTGCCATGTCGTTGAACTACGGTTGCCATGTCGGACAACTGCAGTTGCCATGGTTGCTCAACTGCAGTTGCCATGTATGGTCTGATCTAATGTAGTTGTCATGATTTCATAACATTAGGAGTTGCCACATACTAACGCTAGGCAGTTGAGACAGTTGCCATGTGCTCACAAGCATGTTAGGGCAGTTGCCATGTAAAAAGGAAGAGTTGCTTCTGCTTACGTGCACGTTAGGACAGTTGCCATGTACCATGTAAAAACATATGGCAACTCGGTAAAAGAGAGTTGCCATCTGCTTATGTGCGCACTAGGCAGTTGCCGTGTACCCTGCAAAACACATGTCAAACTCGGATAAAAAAAGAGAGTTGCCACCTGCTTATAAAGCACACTAGGGGCAGTTGCCATGTGCACTGCAAAACACATGGCAACTAGCAGTTTGGGTGCGGGAGAGGAGACGGGCGTGTGGGCGAGATGGCAAATGCCCACACACTAGCCCTTGTGTGTGTGTGTAAAGTGGCGTGTGGGCGAACTGTTGTACGCTCACACACCAGCCCCTCCTGTGTGGTGAACAGCCGTGTGGGCGACCGGCTGAACGCCCACACACCAGGCCAGTCCTACGTGGCACTAAAAACATGCCAAGATTCATGCGCTCATAAACGGACGCGGATCCACGCGTGTGGGCGAGATGCAAACGCCCACACGTGTGGGCGTTAACATTTCCGTATAAACAAATCCGACACATGACACACGAGCTTGACGCTTGGCAATAAACAAACGTGAAAGATTACGTAGAGCCGGAGGTCACTAATCCACCCCTGCACACGTCATAATCTACAGTTGATGATTTGTCACGCTTCGTCCAGGCTGTGGGTTATGCCGGCCTGGAACCGAAGTATACCTAGCAGGCGGCGAAACACAAACACTCCAGTGCTTGTCGAGGGTTGATTACACATTTTGTCGAGGATTGATTACACATTTTGCTCTACTCGATCGATCAAAAGCGAAAGTGGGACATGTCATCAAGAAAAGGTACACACGCGAATGATTTAGAGATGAGATGCATGGGAGCGTGCGTAGCGTAGGTACCATGACGCCATAGGCGAAGGTCTGGACGCCGGTGTTGCCGAGCGAGGCGGCGGCGAGCTCCAGGTTTCCCAGGTGGCCGGAGAAGATCTGCGTGGACATGGACATGACGTAGTTGATCATGTACACCGCCACGGCCGGCGCCGCCAGCCGCGACAGCAGCTGCAACTCGACCGCCCCTGCCGCTCACGCGTGCTCCGCCAATGTAGCCGACGTGTCCGCGAGGATGCTCTTCAGCCGAGGATAAATTTCGTGTTTTGACCATTTTCTACAAGTTAATTGGGATCTAACCGTATTTTATAAAAAATTCAGGATTTGATTCTTTTGCTACCATCAAGGGTCATGACGATAGAGTATAACAACCTACCGTCAAGGACCCTGGCGGTAGGGTTACATGCCCTATCGTAAATTTTTTCTAAATATGAAACACAGTGTATGCTCGCATCTACAGTCGAACATCTTGGTGGTAGGGTTGTACAACCTACCGCCAGCCTGTTTGGCGGTAGGGGTGTTTCCTACCGCCAGGGTCCCTGAGGCTATTACACCCTACCACCATGGACCTTAACGGTAGCAAAAGGGTCAGATCTCAAATTTTTTATAAACTAGGGTCAAATCTCGATCCACTTTTAAAAAAGGGTCAAAACATGAAATTTTGCCTTCAGCCGGCCCGGTGCGTCCTCGGCGCCACCATGCTCGCACTGTAGCTAGCTACCTTGGCAGGAAGGAGCTAGGTCAAGAGACGTTGTAGGCTGCTGTTGCGTGTGGACGTGCCTCCGTCCGGGCCGTGGGCGATGCATTTTATAACGGCTTGCTCGTGCATGGCCGTGGTGTGGTGTGGAGTTGGATTGGTTTTTGCTCCTTCAATGCGAGAGCTACCACACGGAGTTGCGAGTTGGGATTGGGTCGTTCGCGGCTCTTGTTATATTTGTGTCAAATATATTATGTATGAAATATGTATGTGGCAACTGTGTGGTAGATTGTAAAATCTACCACACGTATCCAGCATCGTCAGATCCGATCGCGCGCACCTGCCCCGCCATTCCGATTTCCTTCCTTCTATAGCTTTCCCGCACGTCCTCCCGATTTTTATCGCGCATCCGCACCCGCATGTACCTCCCTAATTTTCGCGCCTCCCGATTTTTAGGAGATCCGATCGCGCACGCCCGCCTCGCCCTTCCGATTTCCTTCCTTCTTTAGTTTTTAATTTTTGGGCAAAAATAGTGCTTGCAATGGGATTTGATCTCTGGTCTGCAAGTAATCAATGAAGGGAGTTGACCATCTCACCTACAACTCATTGTTGAACAAGCTAAGGAAAAATACGGTTTTGACATGTTTTGCCTTTAATATGTTAGCACAGAAAATCTTTTCGTTTCACCTATCAAACCCGACACATAAACTTTTTTCGTGGTAAATTCTCCATCACCATCATGATAACTAACGCACCACCAACATGATAACTTTTGTATACCACACATTACATTATGTGTAAGAGCATGGTCATATAAGCACCGGAGGCGTGATAACTTTGGTGAAAGCATCGTGGTAACTTTGATCATTGGGGAAGAAATTTGTTGAACACCCCTCCCCCCCCCCCAACCCTTCGGTAATTTCAGTAAATAGCATGATAACTTTCACGCCATAGACCTGATAATTTAGATACAAACATCATCGTACCTTTAAACATTGGGGAAGAAAAACGTGAAAATATACCCGATAATTTCTGTGTAAATAGATGATAATATACGTAGCGCACATCTGATAACTGAGATAGAAACACCATGGTAACTTCGACCATAGGGAAGAAAATTATTGAAAAGATACTCCGGTAACTTATGTGTAAATAGCACGGTAGTATACCTCCCTCCCTTGGTATTTTTCTGTGTAATAGCATGAAAACATATGCATTGTGATAACTAAACACCATGATTAATTTTGACCCGTGGGGGAAATTTTTGCTGAAATATACCCCTGATAAATTTTGTTTAAATAGCATGATTTTTTAAGCATGGCGGGCTTGATAGGTTACCTAGAATCACCATGATAACTTTTTGATCCGGGGAAAAGTTGTTCAAAACATTCCTGATAAATATTTTTGTGTAAATAACATGATAATACAAGCACCCATAACTGATAACTTACATATAAGCATCATGGTAACATTTTACCAAAGGAAAAGAAAGTTGTTAAAAACATACACTCGCCTCGCGGGGGCTCTTGGATGAACACAACACATGGTGTGCCACGAGAACGTCACATAATGTTTAGTGTCATGAGGGGCACACGTGCTTGTGAGTTGGCCGAAAAAAAAGGTCCACTTTGACCCGCTATAGGCATGATAAGTTAAGTTACGCAAAAATTTTGTTGTAATTTTTTACGTATGGAAAAAGCTACTGAAACACACCCGGGTTTTTAGGTATAAGTACCATGATAATATACGAACCGTAGAATCAGTAACTCATGTACAATCCCCCATGGTAACTTTGACCGGAGAAGGTTGATGTAAACATACCTTGATAATTTATGTGTTAGTACAACGGTATATTACGCATCGAGAAGCTGAACAACTTGTGTATAAAACACAGTGGTAACTTTGAAAGAGGGTGTAGTTGTTGAAACATAGTACCTGATAAGTTCTATGTAAATAACATGATAAGTTACGTAACATAGGCCTGATAACTTGCATACGAATACCATGGTAACTTTGACCCGAGGGAAAATCGTGGTAATTTTCTGTAATAACACGATTGTAAAAAAAGCGTCAAAAGGAATAGTTTTCTTTAGTTGAGCAACAAATCCCTAAGGGTGAGTTGGTTGTGATGGTGCGCTTTGGTGCCTGGGGGTTGTGGGTTCGAATCCCACATGTGCAAAAAAAATTATCACGTGGGAGACGAGAAGAAGTGACAGTTTTCCTGGGGATGGGCGCGCGAGATGTGCAGGAAAAGCAGGTTTCTCGGGCGAGCCTGCGGGGTTATTCGGGAGGAGGAGGGATCGAAGAGAGGGGAAGTTGTTTTGTACTTAGAAGGAAATGGGTAAGGTGTGTGTGGTAGTTTTAGCTATGTGGCACACGTGTGCCAAATATCACACTCCTATTATGTATGCAAGAGGTTACGTGGACTTGAAGTTGTAATTGGTGTGGTTAGGTACGAGTTATGTAGGAGTCAGACACTTGTATCCTAGGCCTCTTATATACGGAGGGGCATCACAGGTTGTAACCCATCATGACGACTTGATAGCAACAGGTACGCGGGGGAGCCGACGGCTTGTGCCGGCGCCCGGGCGGCCGGTGTTGCGGTATGTTGGGAAGGAGCGCCCGTAGTCATGCCCCGGGGATGTAGCCATATCGATAAACCTCGTTAACAAATATCATGTCTCGGTGTGTCGTCTATGATCTTACATTAGCGTTTTATTCTAACAGCTCTACAGTATGCTTGCTCCACACGGCTTGGCTGGCTGAAATCTCGATGACCTGGCGGTACACTATCAGTTTGGACCCACGTCGTTGTGGCTCTACCTGGCGGTCGTCCGCATCGACGCGATGCAGGCGCGAAGATAGCAGCTGAGGGCATCGCCCTCCCATTTGCCTCCACCAAGGAACGACGGACCTGTCACCTTTCCAACCCGGGTTCAAGTTATCATAATCTCTGGTGGCCTCTATCTGGTACTCCTGCATGCTTTGTTTACAAGACCAGTATACCGTAGATTACTAGAAACGGGAGCACCCATCTCTCTCCCCCTCACCTTCTCTCATGCATTAGTGTCCCGGGTGTAGCTTTGGCTACTCGCGCGACCCCTTTCACGGCCATGCATGCATGGTCCCGACGTAGGTCGGCACGTTCACATAGCCGGACATTTAGGCTCCAGCATCCTTCCACCGACAATGATGCCGGACCCTATCTATTATCAATAATTCTACACCTACGTAAACAAGCTTCGAAGGGCTATATAAATTTTCCGTCTAAACTTATCGGGGCCCCTGATTTTAACAGGAGTGGGCCTCATGCTCCAGCAACGATCCACTAATATTGTTCCACGTCAATCATTACATAAAGCCCATCTCATTCACCTCAGTGGCGAAGCCACATGTTGATTGTGTAGTCAACTGACTATACAGGTTTGTGAAAAAAGCATCATATATAAGCACAAACCATGCAAAAAATAATACAAAATTTGTAGAAATACATAGATCTTGACTACACAACATTGAGTTGACTACACATGATTAAAATCCTGGCACCGCCACTGATTCACCTGCATATGCTTTGTTTACAAGACTACGTAGATTACTATAAAGGGGAGCACCACATCTCTAGATCTCTGTCTACGGTGGAGCATCGGCCATGCATGCCTTTAGTTGGTGTCGGGGTGCCACTCGCGTGACCCATCTCATGGCGATGCATGCATGGTCCTGACGTAGATAGGCAGGTTCAAATATCCGGACATTTATTTGCCCGATCGTCCCCACGATACATCACAATCACCGTCAATTTCACGGTGATGCTATGGTCCATACCAACTACGCATTGCACTAGAAACACATATTAAGTGCCTAAATTTGGCTAGCCTGGCAACATACTAATAAGTGGGACTCCAGCTCAGCTCACACTAGGATCCAACTAGCGCCGGCCATAGGGGGCGGGGCACACAGCTCATAAGGTATCGCGATCACTTACGCCACATTGGATTTATCGCCCGGTAACGAAACCTTTGCCGCGCTGACACTCTTCAGAACACAATTGTGAGCGGACGATGCACAGGAATTGTAGATGTGCATGTGCATGTGGGCAAATGAGCTATCATGTGCACCGATTGGCAGAAGTTTGCTTTTCAATCAGTAAGAATAAGCGCATTAGAAGGTTTGTTTGTCATAATTGCAGGATTAAGAGAAGATGTCGCTTAGTCAAATTGGGGAGAGTTGCCGATCCAAGACCAAATGTGTTAGAATAAATCCAAGGCATACCGTTGATCATCCGAGGACCAAGCAATCACACGAGCACGACACCGAGATTTGTTAACGAGGTTCACCGATATGGCTACATCCCGGGGCATGACTACGGCGCTCCTCCCCATGACACCGTCACAATACCGCACCCCGACCGCCCGGGCGCCGGCACACGCCGCCGGCTCCCCCGCGTGCCCGTGCTATTATGTTGGCATAGGTTACATCGTGTGTCTATCCTCGATATATATGAGAGGCCTAGGATACAGGTCACACTGTCTATACACAGTCCAAAACCAAGTCCAACTGTAACCTACCTTGTACAATAATATTCGACACAATTCTAACAAACTCCACCTTGACGAATATTCTTCACCACCTTGAATTCATCCATGCGTCGAACCTCCATGTACATTGGACTTGAGATACGTCATGAGCACCGCTGCTACTCCCGGACTCCATATGACTCCACCTGCAACTGTAGTCCCTTCTCGTCTTCTTCACAGTCAATACTTGAGCAAAATTAAGTTTCTCATTACTCTATTTTGTGCTCCCAACTTCGGAGTTTTCGTTCAACGCCATCACACACCGCCCACTGTCTGCGTGAAAGTGAACAACTCATGTATTGAACGTCACATATAAAAGTTACCTGAACTCAACATCACCGCTCTTCCTTGACCACCTTTCTGAAACTTGAATGAATTTCACCGTTGCCCTGTGTCACCCTGAGTCAAATTCACAGTTGTCTCATCCTTTTTTTCCCTGTTAGTCTTTGACATGTCCCACAGCTATAGCACTCCGCCTCTTTCTGTCTTGTCATCCGCACTTTGCCATGTGCACCAAGCACCACAGAATATACGGCCATGTACTCTCTCTGTTTTGACAATTTTAGACTTTCCGCCACTTTCTCAGATTCTTCATGGTCAACTCTTGTCCATCAACCGGCACCGATAGACCCAGTCACCAACTCGGATCTGGTACTCGTCAACACTGCTTCAGCACCCCTGCACACTTTGTCTGACCACATGTCTGACCACCAGTGCCTTGGCCGGTCACGCCTTGCCGCTATCACTGCGTCGAGCCTCTGCTGTCCTGGTCGAGTCTCCCGGGTAGTTAGCCCACACTGCCTCAACCCCCCCCCCCCCACTGCAGAGAACCATCGATCATCACCGACCGATGCCGAGTATCACGCCTCCATCAGACCACTGGTACCCAGTCCGGTCCACGTGTCTCTCGCTATCCCAATGAAATAGGCTTCGACTCTCCGAATTCTTACGCCATAGCCCCTCCATCAGCACAGAGTGAAGTCTTCCGCCAGACTCCAGCTCCACCTTCAACATGACTCCATGGTGATTGTACGTGCCACCCCCACGCCCTGTCGACTTCAAGCTCTTATGTGTACACTGCCTTGAATCAACCCTGCGCCATTGTCTTGTCGAAGCCGCACAAGCCCTCAAGCCTGCACCACGTGTTTTCACGCCCCAGAAGTTGGCCACTATCAGCATCACGCTCCTGTGTCGTCGTTGCTAAAATCACTGCCATCTTCTGCTTTGACCGACATCCCCGTCGATCCGTCAGACTGTCTAGTCCAACTCAGTCGATATTATCCGACTGCAACCATGCTCCACCCTGCGCCGTGTCCGCCCCGCACATCTTCGTGCATTGCTTGACGCTCTGTGTATGCATGATTCTACCACGACGCGCTCCAGACTCCACAAGCCTTGTAAGCAGCTATAGCACTCCGCCTCTTTCTGTCTTGTCATCCGCACTTTGCCATGTGCACCAAGCACCACAGAATATACGGCCATGTACTCTCTCTGTTTTGACAATTTTAGACTTTCTGCCACTTTCTCAGATTCTTCATGGTCAACTCTTGTCCATCAACCGGCACCGATAGACCCAGTCACCAACTCGGATCTGGTACTCGTCAACACTGCTTCAGCACCCCTGCACACTTTGTCTGACCACATGTCTGACCACCAGTGCCTTGGCCGGTCACGCCTTGCCGCTATCACTGCGTCGAGCCTCTGCTGTCCTGGTCGAGTCTCCCGGGTAGTTAGCCCACACTGCCTCAAACCCCCCCCCCCCACTGCAGAGAACCATCGATCATCACCGACCGATGCCGAGTATCACGCCTCCATCAGACCACTGGTACCCAGTCCGGTCCACGTGTCTCTCGCTATCCCAATGAAATAGGCTTCGACTCTCCGAATTCTTACGCCATAGCCCCTCCATCAGCACAGAGTGAAGTCTTCCGCCAGACTCCAGCTCCACCTTCAACATGACTCCATGGTGATTGTACGTGCCACCCCCACGCCCTGTCGACTTCAAGCTCTTATGTGTACACTGCCTTGAATCAACCCTGCGCCATTGTCTTGTCGAAGCCGCACAAGCCCTCAAGCCTGCACCACGTGTTTTCACGCCCCAGAAGTTGGCCACTATCAGCATCACGCTCCTGTGTCGTCGTTGCTAAAATCACTGCCATCTTCTGCTTTGACCGACATCCCCGTCGATCCGTCAGACTGTCTAGTCCAACTCAGTCGATATTATCCGACTGCAACCATGCTCCACCCTGCGCCGTGTCCGCCCCGCACATCTTCGTGCATTGCTTGACGCTCTGTGTATGCATGATTCTACCACGACGCGCTCCAGACTCCACAAGCCTTGTAAGCACGCCGCCCTTGCCGCACACGCCATCTTCCATGGACATGCGGCCGCGCCTTTATTTTCTGTATCGTGCACTTCTACCATCCCGTACATACATGCACATGTACCAAGCAAATAGAGCCAATTGAAGAATCCCTCCAGTAGCCTTCTCGTGCGCACAAGATCAAAAAATCCCCGTTCATCCTTGCTCACGTGCAGCCCCAAAACTTCTCCTTTCCTGCTTTTTCTTTGCTTCTGATAGAAATATACACACAGCCTTTTTTCCTTTAACAAATCTCGCATGCACTTGCATCCTTCGGCTGCACCCCATACGTACTTGACCCTGAGTCACAGCTCCTGGCTGCACCAGCGCCGTGGGCCACTCGCTCACGCCACGAGTCCTCCTGCGCGCATACTGTTGGGCAGCACCTGTGCGCAATACTCGATTCTGGCCAGCTTCGGCCTTGCCCCTGCTGCAGCCACATGAGCCGCACAGCCATGGACCTCCACTGCTGCACGCACCAGCCGCCGTCTCCAGCAGTCATAGCACACACACGCGCCGCTGACGCTCGCCCGATCGATCACGTCATTGACTGCCGCACGTCTCGCCTGACGCACACGCCTTGCTTGTACGCTCGCCTGCGATCCGCCCAGAATTCTGCCCGATCGCTTCTTCGTTTGCCGCCAATCCGCACAGATCGCTTGATCACGACGCTGATCCTGATCAAACCAGTCGCTATCCATCATGGCCGCAACTTTTTTTTTTTGGAACGAAGGCTCAAGAGGAGCCCGGCTTTGAATTAACAAAGCCATCAACTGGCCAGGATTACAACTCCAAATAACACCAATCACCAACTAAAGAAAAATAAAACAAACAGCAAAGATACATGGGCGCCAGGGAACAGCTCACAATGCACATACAGCAAGCTAGTAAGAAAGATTGGCGAAAAGCATATAGCTTGGAGATGCCACTATCCTCTTGCACGCCGAAAACCAAGGCGAAAGCGAAGACCTGGTCAGGAGAGTGCACCGACGACAATGTAAGGCACGCCGTTGCCAAAACCTGGGCTTGAAGAAAGACACATCCATCCAGATCCATCGTCAAAGAAGGCCCCTGCCTCCTCGCCTGGCTCGAAGGCGCCGCACCGTTGAGCGATGGACATGCTCACCCTAGAGCCTAGATGGATGGCCTCGAAGAAACCACTTGTGCGGAACCAGGCATTCCCGACATGCCGACGACGAACTCACCTAGAGCAGAGCAACACCGAATGCCAAAGTTCTGACTTGGAAGAGGACGAGCGGTCAGAATGCACAACTGGGCAACAGCTAGGGCCAATACCAAATTGGGAGCTTCGGCTTGCTCGACGAGCTGAAGTTCAGCCACCGTAGGAGGGGAACCCTATCCCCTCCCGTCCTGGAAGATCCAAGGGCACCGGAGGAATAAACTGCAGCCCGGCGAAGAGCACCATAACACTTTGACCCAGCACCAAGGAAGACACCGCCACCGTTGGACGCACACTGCCGCCGCCGACACACTCCACCTACACCACAGCGAAGCCCACAACCCATCTTTGTTCCCAAAACAGCGCCTTTAAGAAGGTTACGGCGCCAAGGGCGCCGCCGCTGCCCAACAAGATTGAGGATTTCTCCCGGGAGACAAAGGGGAGGGGGATGGGGAGCAAGACCTGAAATGGCGCCTCCGGGAAGGTGCGCGGCGCCCGCGGGCATCGCCGCCGTCGCCGCCGGCAAGGCTGGCTGGGGTTTCCCCCGGTCCTGCATCCGGACACCCACTCCCACCCGGGCAGACCGAGGCCCCTCGACGAGGCAGGCCGGATCTGGGGAGGGGAGGAGCTTGCTGGAGAGGGAGGGCAGTGGGGACGGCCAGATCTGACGCAGCCGGAGCACACGCAGCCGCCGCGCGCTGGCCCGCATTCTTCGGGGATCTTGCCGTCCACATGGCCGAGAACCGCCGACCTGCGCCCGTGCCACCGGATGCCGAAGCCGGCGACGCCTCACCAGCCGGGGCCGCCGCCCCAGATCCAGAAGCCCCCCACGGACGAGGCGAGGCGGCGAGGGCCCCGCCGCCACCTTCATCGACTGCGCGCCAAGCTTGCTCGGCGTCAGCAGTCTCCGGCGGCGGCGAGGGAAGGGCGAGCAGGGGAGGGAGGCGGCGGGGGTAGGCTTTCGCCCCTCGGGTCGCCCGAGCGGGGCGACACGAGGGAGGGGGGGAATCCATGGCCGCAACTTTCGATCTCTCAGCCACACGCCGATCAATTTCCGGCCTCCGACGTAGCTCCTCTAGATCAAAAATCTGCCGCCTCTCGTGATACCACTTGTTAGAATAAATCCAAGGCATACCGTTGATCATTCGAGGACCAAGCAATCACACGAGCACGACACCGAGATTTGTTAACGAGGTTCACCGATATGGCTACATCCCCGGGGTATGACTACGGACGCTCCTCCGCATGACACCGTCACAATACCGCATCCCGACCGCCCGGGCGCCGGCACACGCCGCCGGCTCCCCCGCGTGCCCGTGCTATTATGTTGGCATAGGTTACATCGTGTGTCTACCCTCGATATATATGAGAGGCCTAGGATACATGTCACCCTGTCTATACACAGTCCAAAACCAAGTCCAACTGTAACCTACCTTATGAAATAATATTCGACACAATTCTAATAAAATGGGGCTTCGATGTTAAGGACTTGAGAAAGCAAAATAACGGTTTATGGCAAGATATTATTACTTGTCTCACTCATCGCTATAGCTCCGTTATCCTTATCTTCCAGCTCCCGTGTTAGCCATGCTTCCCAGCTTGGTTTGTAGGAGTACTAGCTACTACTCCCTCTGTTCCAAATTACTCGTTGTGGTTTTAGTTTAAATTTAAATTAAAACCACGACGAGTAATTTGGAACGGAAGGGGTAGCTGGCCATCTCACATAGAGAGACGCATGATGCAAGTACGTCTCTCGCGTGGCAGCACATGAGAAGAATATGGGTGTATGAATGCACTCATCCACACACGCACACGTACTTACAAGTGAAGTAGACGATCATGTATAGTAACTTGAAGCTTGATTGCTTATTTGCTTTAATTGTTGTTTTGTTTGGTTCATACAAGTAGAACTAATCGCCCTTCTATTATTACGTGTACAACTAGCTCTCTCAGTACCTCCAAAGTTGAAGCTGCTACAATGATATCCAAGAATCACTTGAAGCAATTGTGAACACGGCGACGGCATCTGCGAGCGGCCACGGACGCTACTGTGAGCGGTGACGGGCTTTCTTATGAGCCGAGTGACGCTGCTACCAACTGCAATGGGCATTGCCGTGAGCAGACACGAACTATTTTGTTGATGGCAATCATAGGTCACGAAGAGTAACGACGCAGTGCCTTGGTTTTCACTGCTGGTACGCGGGGATGCGCACATGGTGACGGGGAAGGTTGTAGCGTCCCATAATTTTACTATTATTAGTTATCCTCATAATTAGTAACTCATGTAGAAAGCATATTTAAGTGATTAACTAAAAAGGAAAAATAAAATGAATAATAGCACATCCTAAAGTGCAAAACAAATGTATGTGCTCAAGCAAATAGTTTATTTGTGCATCCGCAATTGGTATCATAGTACAAGTATAATAAAACTTCAATATTGATACAAGAATCAATGTGTCTCTACCCATCCAAAAGTAAGCTAGCAACAGAATACAAATGGGTTACACCAGCTACATGGTGCCATCTTTTAGACACACATTTGTCCACCATAGGATGTTGCACACTGATTAGCAGTGAGAGAACAAACAATAGATTAGGTATGGGCTGCAATGTTTGGCCGATTAAGAGTTAGCACATCTAGGCAACTCGCGAGCGAGCCGCAAAACCTAGGGTCACGTTCCTCTGTCCCAACCACCCCTGGCGGCGCGGCCGGAGGACGCCGACGGCCGGGGCGGGGGGGGGGGGGGGGCTCCTCAGCGCAGCGCCTGGTGCTCCTTGGGCGGGGATCTTGTGGCTTGCATCTCCCGTGATGTCCTGCACACCTGCTGTTTTGTTCCACATCGTCACTCTCTCGGGTGATCTTCCCGGCTTCGGCCAAGGTGTCCCTCTGTAGATCTGATAGACGGTATGCTCTAGCTCTGATATCATGTAGAAGTGCATGCTCTAGCCAATGCAACCAAAAGACTGATCTGATGGAAAAGACTAGGCATCACATTATACGTCAAGAGATGCTATTTCACTTAAGCATATATGCTTATGTTATTTGCAAAGAGGATTGGACAGCAAATAAGCAGCCAAGAGGAACGCGTTTTATACCGTGCAGCCTCTCAGCGGCATAGCTCGCAGGCGCTGGCCTGAGATTGATACGGAGAGCATGAATTGGTGGAATGAGAAGACTGCGAGTTGCTGACGTGGGTTGGTTATCTTGGCCATGAACACTGTATGTGCATGTGGGACTCGTACGTAGCTAGGTTTCCTTGTTATGAGCAACAATTATCTTAGACCTGTTGAGGCAAGTTGGCGAAAATGCTAGACTTACGAACAGCTGCTACGTAACCTACGTAAATTGCTGAAGCGCTAATCAAACCGCCCCCCCCCCCCCCCCCATTTCTAGGGTGGGCCCGTGCCCTCAACTAATGTCCAATCAATAACTGCCAAATCAGAAATTACGTAGGGTACGTAAGACTCCCTACGTAGGTGTAGCATTGCTCGGCAAGTTGTTTGTGTGAGTTTTCCTCTCGGGAAGAGGGTTAACATCACCCCCATGTCTGCATCGTTCGGTTCATGCATACAACCCTTAAGTTGTTTGTGTGAATGGTGACAAATTAGCGGAAAATATTGTGGTTTTTTCTGTGTGGTCATGACATGAGTCAATACTTAATACGCAATACAGAGGCTCTAGATACTAAACAATCATCATTATCATTGTTCAGCATCATGCTCACTGCATGTTATGCAACACCAATTATTCTGCATGTTCGGTACCATGTGCACAGATTTCTGTTTCCACCGTTTAGCTACGTACTCCTCCCCAATGCAGTCAAGAAGACAAGTTCAAACGGGGTAACGAAACACACAAGTCCGTCAGGATGATGCCGCAAACTAGCTACCACCTAGAAACAAGTTCAAATAGCCACCTCACGCTTCCATGCATAGTCCCATTGCATGTTGCCTCCACCATCTGACGTGTTGATCTCATCATCTTACACAGAAGGTGGGCGTTGACGTGTCTGCCCACACTTTTTTGAAGCCCTATAATCCTCCTCACACACAAGTAAAGTGGCAAGGATTGCCAAGATCATGATAAGCAGGGTACCCACGATTGGAACTGCAAACGAAAAGCATGTAAGAAAAAGGGCATATATAACTTCGACTAGTTCGTTCAGGAGCAACAATTAAAATCTCGCCGGCGACTTCTTAATCAATTAAAATCTTTTCATCATTGAAAAAATCAAAGTAGTTGGTGAAACATACGACGACGCATCGTCCTGCTGGTGATTCAGAGGAGCTGCTGAACCAGCGAAGCGAGCTCACCCGGCCATGGAAAAGAATCGTCCAGGGCAGTGTCCGCTGTTGTTCCAGCTCCTTGACGACGGCCAGCGACATGGTCGCAGTGAAGCTGGCCTGCGTTGATCGCTCAAGGCTGGCGGTGGCGCGACTGCAGACCTTCCTCGCTGCAAACCGAAGCAAAGCCACCATGGATGGACGGTTGCCTGGTAGCTTCTTCTACCGTTGATCTGCGGTTGGAGTTCGTCAATGCTCTTCTTAGTTACTCTATGTGATGATGTGATCTCCAACTCCGCCAAATACCTTATTAGCTTCCTATATATATACTCAGCGGCAAAATCACAATGCAGATAGGTTGCATGGCGTACCAGCCTCGTACCAGACCGGCCTCATGGAGGGGTGTCGCTGTTTGACGTGGAGTGGAACGCGTGCACTTCCACATCATTTTTTCTTTTGGCTTGATTGGTGTTTTCCTTTGAGTGAATTCCATTTTTTACCTTGTAGTTGTACATTTGTGACACATATTACCCTATTTAGCGGAACTTTTATCGAAATGTCAGATTTTGGAGACTTTTAACACGGTTTTACCCCAGTTTTACATTTTGTCTGTTTATGGTCGATAGGATCGACATGTTGCGTCATTGATTTGTAAAAAAAACTGTAAGGATCGGAGGGCATCATTGACGATCTTGTCCAAGCTTCTCTTGTCTATCTATTCCACTCCTTGTGGCCGTCCACATGTTTTTGGATACAGGGCGTCACCTCACACCTTACCTGATGGACACGCATCAAAAAACAAGGGTCCAAAGATTTCAAAAGGGGTATTCTAGACGAATTTTCACTCGAAGGGGTAATTAGTGTCACAAATGTATAAATATGGGGTAAAAAGTGGAATTCACTCTTTTCCTTTTTGTACAACTACAAACAGTAATTATATTTCTCAAAGCAGGCTTTTGCCTCGCTTTATATATAAAGCACAAACTGCCAAACCAATATAATATGATGAGGAAATCCTCATACAAACATGTCAAAGAAAAATAGAATGGCATTTGAGCAAGTGACAATGCAGCAAACCAACACTGACCATGAAAACACGAGACACCACAGCTAACAAGAGACAACCAAGACTACTGAAAGAACTGAACCGCGCCTCCTTGAGAAACTACCGGACTCCATTGTACCGAACACACAACCGAAAGGGACCGGGGCTCCACGACGACGCCCTGAAGATGGTGATGACGTCAAGCGCCATCGTCGTCGGGCCCGAGAAGACGGACTAGGGTTTTCACCCCGGAGCCCTCGCACTGTGAAGTGACACCCGAATTATAAACATGTGCATATAATTATTCAAATATTTGTGAACTTAAAATAATATGGGATCAATAACTCCCGAACATCAGGGATTTTGGCATTTGGACCCGAACGCCTCGACTGCCTTCAGATGATTTGCACAAATCTTAGAGCAGGTGACAGAGAAAATTCGTTCGGGATTTTCCGTCGAACGACCGAACGACCTCGTCTCCTTCGCCCCCACCCCTCCCTCCCAGCCTTATCCTTTTCTTTCTCTCACCCACTCTTCCTCTCCACAACTTATCTGTGAGCTAGATCGTCACTGTCGCCAGCTCCTCGCGCCGCCGCGTTGGGTGGTCGAGACTGTATCCATCCGTGTGATCCTCGCCGGCGTAGAGGCGCGGTCGTGGCAAAGGGCGAGCTCCGCCCGCTCGCTACGCTGTCGCGACAGCCGTCTCCCCTCCATAGGCGATGCTGACTGGAGCGCGGCATGACTGGTCCGCGCCCACCGGCTAGAGGTGCGGCTGTGGCGGAGGCAGAGCGCTGCCTGCTCGCCTGCGCCGCGGCGGCGGGCATCTAGGTCGTCTCCCCTCCTCAAACTCACCGACCGGCTCGAGGTGCGGTCACACGGAGAGGGCGGGCGTGTCGGTGGCTAGGCCATACAGGAGCAGCAACGGCGGCGGAGCAATGAAGCATCGTGCCATCTTCGCTCTCGTCAGGGGTGACTTGGGGGAGGCAGCGACGGGTTCCCGGCGTGCACCAGGCGGAGAGCGGAGGCGGGTGCCCTGCGACGAGTTCCCTGGGACAGCGCCATGTGTCCGTGGAGGGGGCAATGGGCTCCTCACCGACAGCGTTCGGCGTCCATTCTAAGAAGGGAGCCCGGCGGGGAGGTGCTCATCGAGCTCGAGCAACACCACGGCCGAAGGGATCCGATAGGTCGATGCGCTGCCGCTCCCTTCTGTATTTTTTGTGTGTACACCTGTACTGCCTCCCATTTTTACTGATGTCTGATGATTTTTTTGGTAGATGCTACTATGAGCTTTTTTTAACACATTTTTTGCCACGGTTTGTATATGAAATAGTCCCTAAATTTGCCATGCTACACTTAAATCTGAGTAGAACACAGTTTTCTGCTGTGATTTATTTAGTTACTAACTTTGCCATGTGAGTAGTACACAAATTTAGTTTTTTGGTCCTACAATACATGGCAATTTCTTAGATTATTACAAATTCTCAGACCGTGGCAACTTTATAATTTGTTGGTTCGTTCACATGACAATATTTTTGATTTCTTTTGTCCTAATATCATGGCCTGTTTCAATCATGGAAAACTTGACATGGAAAACTTGCCATGGCAAACATGTCAAAATTCTTTATTTTTAAGATGTTAAAAAACATGGCAAATTAAGATGTTCAAAAACATGGCAATCTAGGATGTTCAAAAACATGGCAAACTTGCCATGGCAACTAAAGTCAGTTTTTTATGGATGTGTTTTTAGCCATGGCAACTAAAAGCAATGTTTGCCATGGTTCGTTTTTTTCTCTTTTACAAAGTCCATCCAAAGAATGTTTTGCCATGGCAATTACATTTTCATGGGACGATGACAAATAGAGTTCATTGTGATGGCAAATTTATTTATTATGCATCATGGCATTTCTAGTGCATGGACCATGTCAAATTTTTGGAACAATGGCATGGCGAAATTATTTCTTTTTGCAACATGGCAAATTTAGTTTTATAGCCATGGCAATTTTACCATCTTTTTGCCACGGCAATTTTAGCTTCCTTCTTCAATGTCAATTTTTGCCTTTTTTAAAGCGCCATGCCTAATTAAACTTTTTTTTGTTTTTCCATGGCAACTTAACGTTTACATACATGGTAATTTACTTTTTTACATACATGGAAACTTTTTTTACTTTTACTTTTATTCATGGCAAATTTAATTCTTTACTTGCCATGGCATATTAACTTTTACATCCATGGAAAATTTTACTTTTTTATTTGCCATGGCATTTTTCAATCCACATTTTTTTGTTTATTCATGCATATAGTAAAATATTATGGCAATAAAATTAATTATTTATTTTTGCCATGGCAAAATTACCTTAATTGACATGTCAAATTTACCTAAATCGCCATGGCAACTCTTAACTTTTATCGCCATGGCAATTTTTTCTTTTTCTTTTTGCCATGGCAAATTTACCCAAATCGCCATGGCAAATATTTAACTTTTATTTCCATGGCAAATTTACCCAAATCGCCATGGAAAATATTTAACTTTTATTTCCATGGCAAAAAAAAGTTCATTCACTACATAGCATGGCAAATTTTTTGTCGTGTAGGACGGGTTTCCTAGATTATTTTTCATGAGTGTTTTTTTGCCATCTTTTCCAACAATAATCCATGTACCTTTTACATTTTCCCAAAAAGTTGCCATGTGGTTTAGTGAAAAGTCTCCTAAATTTGCCATCTTTTTCTGAAGAAAAACTTACTAAATTTTCCATGTGTAAACATTTCATTATAGTTTGCTAATTTTTATAAAACAAATGTAAACTTATATTTTGAGATCATGGAAATTTATGTATGAGATCATGGACCATAGCAAATTCCTTTCTTTTCTTTAATTTTCATGATGGAAACTTTATTCTTGAGTGACATGGCAATTGTATTTGTTAAAGATGGCAATTTATACTACCACACCATGGCAAATTCCTCGCACACAGTTTTGTGTTCAAATTGTGCATACAATATATGAAAATTTAATTAAAATACCATGGCATTTTTTACTATGAATCTTCCATGGCAATGTTTTTTATTTATATGATGGAAATTCCATGGCTATTTTTCTTCTGGGTCATTGCATAGAAAAGAAAATTCTTTTTACCCATGGCATTTTTTGTGCTTGTAAAGTTGATCACATTTTTGTTTCATAGTACAGGAAAAATATGGGCTTTAATCTGGCACAGCAAAAAATATGTTGGGCTTTTTTTTCGCTACCGAGCTGTAGGGTCGATGGGGAGGGGCGTTCGTGTTGGGGGGCTCTCCTGCCGAACGGATTCGTTTGCATCGATCTCCCCTCCAGTACGAACGAGTCGTTCGGGTTGGGGGTCTCCCAGCCCGAACGTTCGGTAGTTATTGGCGTCCAAATAATAATAATAAATTGTAATTTTGAAAATATTTGTATTACTGTAAATTATAAAAGCATTTTTATAATCAGAAATACTATTTTATTTATATGATTTTTTTCTAAAATAAGACGTCAATACTTTTTAAAAGTACTTGAATATTTTGCTAAATAAGTTATATTCTGAATGTATAATATTTATAACACACGAATATTTGAACCTTATTTTTATTACGATCATTATAATTTACTTACATTTTACAAATACTGAAAAAAATCTAACAAGTGCAACATGGACGGCACAGACAGCAACCTATTTAAACCACATAAGCGTGTTCTTTATATTATAAACCGTCATAATCTTTAGATGACAAGAAAGCATGAGTGGTTCATTGGTACGGGTCGGCGTTAGTTAGCTTGACTTTGTAAATTCGATTTCTGGTTGGGACTGTTTTTATCGTTTAATTTCTCTTTATTCTGACATGTAAGGCCCACTGGTCATGGAGACATACATTAATGCTAATCATAATATTGTTCCACGTCAGCGCATTATACGTCTGCCGATTGGATAAGCACTCTAAAATATGGTGCCACGTCAGTGCATTATATGCCTGCAGATTGGATGACCACCGTATTTGCACGCTTATACCAAGTTCTAGAACCAGTTCGGCGTATTTTTCAAGTTTAGACACTAAAATGAACATTGATGATAAGTTTGAGTATCAATAGTGATATTACCTCTAAAGAGAAGCATAAAGGGAAGAGACGTGTTTTTTGCTCATGTTTCCATGGGCGTGTGGAGTATCCGCTGTAGTTGAAGTGTGGGATTGTTGAAGGATTGTCCAGTGCAGCGTGTCATCGTGGGCGAAGACCATGCGTGAAGACAAGATGACAGGTGGCTATTTGCATGCCTCAGCGAGGAGATCGAACCAGTGACCGTAAGTCTTTGGTGAGTCCATATCTAGGACTGAGTCATGTAGCAAACCTGGCTATTATGTATTTATACACATGCACCCTGTAACCAGATAGTGAGAGTTGTGAAAATATGTAAAATAAAATAGAGGCACGATGTGTGCCTCTTCATAATGTTTTTGTTTTGCAGGGCTTTGGCTAAAATTGTATGCGCATGTATTAGTCTATTGCGATGGAACTGGTCTTTCACATAAACTCAATACCTTGAGAGGCTGGTCAATAACCTACATTAATGGAGAAGGGGGAATGAGGCAGTGGCGCGAGGATAACGGGTGAGTACATAAAAGTTAGGTACTCACTCCGATCCGAATCAGTTGAATTAATAGCTGTCCTACGTCAATCTTTAGAATTGATAAAGCCTATAGACAAAATATGTCAACATGTATAACTTCAAATTAGTGTTTTCAGATTAACCAAAAAACTATATGTTCGATGATTGTTGATATTAAGATATATTTGTTGAAGGCCTTGATCAAATATGTACAAGTTTGATTTAGAACAGAGCTAGTATTTAATTAATTTGGAACAAAAGATGTAATAATGAAGGGGGAAGCATAACAAATTAAGAATACAACATCACTTGTTTCTCTTGTAATCCATCATCATTTGAGAAGAGAGCATTACAGGTTCCACAAGGAAGGACAGAGATTGGAAGATTTTCAGTTGCAAAACACACAACACGCAGGAACTTGGCAGTAAGGCAAGCTACATCAATATCTTGAGCCTTTGTCTTGTTTTTGTTTTGAAAAAAAAGGTGAAACGCCCTCGGCCTCTGCATCGAATGATGCACACACACTGATGTCGGCCTCTGCATCAGTATCTTGAGCCTTCTTTGTCTTGTGAAAGCGATAAGATTTGGTTTCACATGTAGGTGTTCTTCCAACGACGTACAATGGACCAAGGATCATGAACGGAGACCTAGAAAGCTCCCCCTGGGGTGTGGGTGGCGGCAGTGAGGTACCCGGACAGATCGTGGCGACACATTGGGCACGTCGCCGGCTTGTAGAACCACGGTACGAGGCACCGGGCGTGGAAGGCATGAGAGCACGTCAGGCTCATGGTGTCGGCTGCCACCACAACCGACGCAAAATCCTCCATACATATGCAGCAGCAGCAGCACTCGACAGCCTGGGCACACTGAGCCACCGCTGCAGCCTCATCGCGAAAATGTTTTACGAAACCATGGTTCAGCCGAACCTAAGCTCGACACAATTGATTTCTAGATACTATTCATAAGAATCCATGCATGGTTGATTAAAAAATGCAGTTGACATACATGTCTATTGATGAGGATCCATACATGATTGATTAAAAATGCAGTTAGCATGCATGTCACAGATCCACATGTAGTAGGATGTTAAATCGTACGACATAAACCATAGGTTCGGCTCAACCATGATCCTGAATCACGTCTCTCGGCCTCCTCGCACGCGAGGAACAACGCCCTCGGCTCGTTGTAGACGGCCATCACTGACACGTCGATGGACATGTCGAGGTCGCAGTGCACCGCCCGGGCGACGCTCCCGTGCTGGTCGATGTCGCGCAGGCACCTACCAACGATGAGCCCGGCCATGACGTGGGGCAGGAACCCGTGTTCCCAGTTGTCGGCGGCCAGGTCGAACTCGCGGACGACGAGGGTCTGCATGAGCATCCGGTGGAGGGTCTCGTGGCAGGACGAGTAGCTCCGGAAGAAGGCGGCCGGGTCGTGGAGATGGAACGCCTAGTCGAACGCCTGGGCCGGGTCCTCGTGCACGAGCCTGGGCACCTTGAAGCCCCCCACCTCGCGCTGCACGTAGCTGACGACAACGTCGCCGTGGATGCGGACGGAGCACGGGCGGCCGGCATCTGGGCTGGTCGTTATTTTGGCGGCCCCTTGCCCTCTGAGCCGGCACTCCGTAGCCGCCGCCGCCAGCGGTGTCATGTTCTTGAGAGCCGCCGCCATCTAGTCAAGTTCTCTTCTTGCTAGGCTGATCCCCGCCATGCTTAGTAGGTATATAATGGAGGAATCAGAATCCTCGTCGTGTCCAAGTCCGGCTGGATCTGCGTAGAAACAGAGCGAAACAAAGGCAGACTGTGCCTTTTGCGCGGCACACTGAGGCCGGGTGGCCCACAAAGATTTGAACACAAGCCGGACATAAATAAATGCAGCAAATTTAAAATCATTTTTGTCCGTTTCAGCAAATTTTTAAGACCATTTTTCGTCAACGAGGCTGGGCGGCCTACAAAGAGAGGAACACAAAGCCGAATAAGTAAATTTACCGGAACCGGTATCTACCGGTTGGCAATGCACCGTTTGTCGGTTTTCTCAAGATCCGTGCAGTCTGATCTAGTATAAACTTGTAAGCCAACTTTCTCTCCTATACCTGAGGAATACATCTGATAAGACTGACAAATCGTACAAATACAGATGTGGACCCCATCAGTGTGCAACTATTTTACAAGAGAGACCATGGATGTGCAGCGCAACATGCATTCTAAAGTATTCTCTCTTCCCCCATGCAAATAACTTCTTTTTAATTTGATAGTAAAAATTTGGACGGAAATCCCTTTTGGAGCTCGGCCTCCGGTGAGGCCTCCAAATTCAAATATGAAATTCGTCTAAATTCAAATTTGTATATTTAAAAAAATTCTGAAAAAATAAAGATACACATGCAGGCATAACACACATGTGTGTAAATTTTCGGTTCAAAATACATTGAAATGAGGGTTGTGCAAAAAGAAACAAATATATTTAACACATGATACTATTCATCCTCTCAGGCCATGAATTTGTCTTTTTTTGTACATGTCGTAACTCAAGGTATTTCATCATGAATTTTTACACACACGTGGGTTACATCCTTACATACATGCATATTTTTCGTACAATTTTTTGAACCACAAAAGTTTGAATTTGAATTTTTCAAAAATAAAGGACTCCATGGAGCTCGGCCTCCAAAATACCTCACTCAAATTTGGATGACACATATCTTTTGAACCATAACTCTGTTTTTGAAAAAAAAATAATTTGGTGGGAGAAGATCTTCAGAAAACGTAATAAAGGATACATTTGAACTAGTTTTAGTTTTTAATGTTTCACTCATTTCAATGAATACAATTTCACACGTTCAAAAATCAGTATATTTCAATAATTTAAAAAGCACATTTCACTCATTCGAAGAAACTATTTTGCGTATTTCAAGAACACTTTATTAAGTCAATGCAGAAAAACTGATTTCTTTAACTTCAAATTTAAAACATGTTTCATTGATTTCACTTACTTAAAAGCAATGTTGCGGATATCGCTTATCGTTAGCGTTTCGGCCAGCTGGGAATTAGAGATTAATCAGGAATTGGCCGACTAATCATTTTTGTCGATCTGCTATTAATCAACTATTTTTTGCAAATCCTAGGCTCCCAACACTACAATATGCTATATTCGACACGAAAAAATACATTAGACTGAAGTGTTACCTTGATCCTTAGCCTTTAAATCCTCGTATAATGACAAACAAAATAAAACAATAGTACATATTGTATAACTAGGTCCACAAAACACAAATAAACATAGTTTTTCCAAACATAATGCTAGGAATAGGCCCGATTTATCGGTAGATTCCCGATAAATCGCTTGTCAGAGCGATAAATTGGCACAAACGATAAATAGTGAAAATTGGCCGAGTAGCGATAAATCGTTGAATCAGACGGTTTTTTGAACAGTGCTTAAAAGCACTAATTTCACTTATTTCAAAGCATCGGTTTCACTAAAAAATGGATATGTTTGAACTACAGTTTATTTAATATATTTCAGTTATCTTTGAAAGCACTTCCATAAAACATAAGATTGTTTTGCTTTGAAAAGTTATGTCATATATTTGAAGTAATTAGTTTCACACGTGAAAACAATCCATTTTACATATCCAAGATGTCCGGTTTCACACCAAAGATGACGACGACCACCACAGAACGTGGCTAACTGGCTTCATAATTTTCATGGTCCATATCATGCGAGTTATAGCAGTCCAAGGGAATTTGCTCGGTCTCTCGAAGTTATCATATTCCTACTAATGATTTTGACAACTTTTATAGGATACATACCACCTTGGGGTCAGATGTGCTTTTGGGAAGCAAGAGTAATTACAATCTTAGCTAGCCTCATACCACCGTGACTTGGCTTTGCCATGGTTTCTTGATGAACGATGTCACATTAAATCGTTATTTCAGTCTCCGTCATTTACTCCCCCTTATTTTAGTAGGCACCAGCCTTCTTCATCTGGCTGCATGTGCGTGTATTCCTTGTATTCTTAAAATAAAAAAAAAGTACTATCTCATATTGAAATGCAAATGTAGAAACCTTCAATGATACATAAGATACATTCTTTTCTTTCAACCAACAATAATACTCTACCCATCTCAGTATAAGTGTTATTGATTTAACACAACTTTATACTAATTGTTTTTGGGACAGAGAAAGTACATGTTATCAATCAACCACAACTGCACCCTTTGTTTGCGGCGAACTCTCATGGTTTATGTTAATTGTTAGAGGCCATCTCATACCCACCCAATCTCCTCCTCTGCGACGGAAGCGACTCGGTGCGTGGAAGTCGCTGCTGCAAGAACAACAACAAGGCCAGCAGGGCCGCCCCGCACGGTATAACCACGTCCCAAGCCACACCAAAGAGGTCGCCGCGGGGACTCGCGTATAGGTTGGAGGAGCGCATGGTCAGCTGGTAGATCTGGGACCTGACTGCATCATACACATGAGGCATCAAGCGGATCATGGTGCCCCCGATGTAAAACCACGGTGAGATTGCTCGAGCTCTGGTCTCTCCCAAGGATGCGTTCAGGATGACCTGCGGGAGCAGGAAACCATCCTGTATCAGCCCCGCATACGACACAAGGTCCTTCCAGATCGCCGCCGGCCCACCCCCCATGTTCATGGCCCATGGGTCACTACGCGCGGCGGCGCGTGCCTTGATCGTATGGACGACCGCGGCCACGACTCCTCCGAGAATGTACAGCGGCAGGCATATCCACAGAACGGCCTTCTCCGACACGGTGGATATGCGGCGGCCAGACCACGCCAGCTGAAGAAGGCGCAGCTGTAGCACGAAGGCGATCAGTGTAGGCGCCCTCATCATGACCTCGTTTATCTCGAGCCTCCGTCTCGTGGGGTACGAATCATAGTACTGGCTCCTCCTGCTCGCGAACAGGACCTCTGAGTTGAGCACGAGAGGGGCAAGGTACCCCATGCTGAGCACGGCGAGCATGGTTACCGATGTCGCCGGAGCCACCTTCGGGTTCCTCTTGGTGTGGAGGATCTGGAGGATGGTGAAGACACATGACAGAGTTGTGGAGGCCACAAGCATGATGCTCTCCATGTCCATCCTCGATATAGCCATGGCCGCTTGCCTGGAGTACATCCCGTGCAAGATGAAGTTGATCTTGTCGAAGAAGAGGCGATCGGTCTTGTCTCTGAGGCTGATGATGGCTCCAGTTCCGTGCGCCTGCGCCTTGGAATCAAGGGAAGCGAACTGCACCGTTACCAGCGCCTGGCAGTCCGTCGAGCGGCCGTTGCGCTCCTGGCAGCCGACCATGCACAGGATGCCCCTCTTCCGATCATAAATTCCCTCTGCCATGATCTTTCTTTCCTCAAAGCTATCTGAGTAGTCGTTTGAGTAGGAGGCCGCATTGGCAGGACGTACCCTGATCTTGTCACGTGGAGAGGAGTAGCGTATGACGTAGCTGACATTCAGCAGGGTCTGCGTCATGTCGTCAACCGCTGCACGCCGCGAGATGGCGTCGGCGGCGGCGCGCGTACCCCCGTGGACCGCCCAGTGCCCGGAGAAGAAATCGTTGGCGGCCAGAATATTGCGGGCGACCATCGCCGAGCCGATTGTGACTGGGTAGGCCCGTCCACCCGCAAAGTTCAGGCCGTGGAAACTAAACTCGGAGTCGGCGTTAGCAGAGTTGAAATCCGGGAAAGAGTGCGACCCCCTGACCTTCTTCCCTTTGCTGAGCTCCCGATGATGCTTCTTGGCCTCCTCGAGCATCGTGTCGTTGTAGTTATATTTCACGTCAGAGAGGTTGGTGGTGCTTCTCAGGTCGTCGATGCTCCACGCTGTTATCACACGGTGGGTCGGTTCAGCTTCGGCATCGGCATGGCTGGAGTTCCAGAGCATCCCGGCCACCACGCTCCGGTCCCACATCGTCCACACTGCTGGGAACCAGAAGCTCATCCCGATCCCGCAATCAACCTCTCGCACCACCACCGGAGCAGACGGCGGCGCCCGTAGCGTAACCCGGCACGCCCTGAGGCAGAGCATGCGCTGAGCTTGGTCCCAGTGCCCGTCAGCCACCAAGGCCTCGTCGCCGACCAAGAAGCGGCGTCGACGGCTGCCACTCTCGTCCGGCTCGGTGTCGTTGGAGAGCACCGCGTATGCGCGCACGGCGGCGCCGTCCGCGGCGCACTGCATCTGGTTGATGCGCATCCGCGGAAACGGGGCGCGACCATGGTCCAGCCTGTAGGAGATCGTGAGCTGTTCTTTCAGGTGGGCGCACACGGAGTTGACACCGCCGAGCGCCCGGAGCGAGCCACCGGCCGGCTGGCTCGATGCTCCGGGGCTGCAGGCCGCACGCTCGGAGTCGTACTTGTAGTGATCGCCCTCGGCGTACGCGAGGAGGCTCATGGTCCCGAGGTCGGAGGAGCCCTCCATGCTGCCCGAAACGAAGGGGTCGGCGAGGCTGGGAGGGCTGGGGACGTGGAGGCGGAGGACGACGTCAGGGTACAACTTGAGAGAACCGTCGGCGGCGTGCTCGGTGCCAGTCCCGACCATGCAGAGCTCGAGCGAGGCCGAGGAGTGGTAACCGTCGAGGACGAAGGCGATGGACGCGGCTTCGCTGTAATGGTGGCGGCCTCCGCTGCGCCAGCTGCGGGGGCCAATGAGGGTCAAGGTGGCGGTGAGGTGGACGAGAGCGGGTTCGTCCGTGCGGGAGGCGCGGTGTGGAAAGAAGTGGAACGGGCGGGGGTCGTAGGGGTCATCGTCGGGGGAAAACAAGCCGTCGGCGCCGCCTGAGAACTGGCCAGCCGAGATTTGGAAGGAGCGGATGAGCGCAATGGCGTCGTCGCCGTCCGTGTGGCGGTCGTGAGCCGGTGGCAGGGAGGAGCAGGCAGAGGAGTAAGGGGAAGCCGCAACGGCAGCCGAGAGGGTGGCGGTGGACGCAAGAAGGAAGCAGAGGTGGAGCATGCTGCGATCCCTCGCTGGTGGCTCCATTTTCGGTTGGTTGAGCTGCTTAGCCGGCCCTGTATTGCTACTTAGTAGAAGAACACTACAGCCTAGAGGGGTGGAGCTGCTTAGCCGGCCCTGTGTTTAGTAGTATATAGTTAGCCGGCAATTTTGGACGCTCCAGTGCCGGCCGGCTGCGACGTTTGGTCTTGTTGCAGTTTCTTTTGGAATTTACAGTTTTTCCTTGTTCTTGACACTATTTCTTGTTGAGCAGTTTTGGAAGAGCTGTGCTCATGCCGACAAGGAGATACAAGTTAGATGGGTAATTTGCGTCTGAGGCGTTTCTGTGATGTCAGATGTCACTCTTTTAGCCTTGGAGATCTGATGCATTCTCTATTATATTCTCTTTCTTTGTGTTTTTCTCTATTTTGATTCCTTTGGGTGAAATGAGGATTAAATTATTTTGTTGATGAACGACCTTGTGTCCATCTCATTTCAGCCAACCCTGTGTCTATGTCAGGAGGAACCACCTAAGTATCCAGCACCGGTGCCGACACAGACGCGGGCGGGGAGGAGGGCTTCCGGATTTAAGGCACACCCAAACAGTTATTTTACATTTTTCTACACCCCTTCTAATGTTTTAGGTAATTCATCCGCGGATCATATTTAAGTCAAACAAATGCTTTTTAAAATCATCCATATCTTTTAAATCGTAACTCCGATTTGAACATGTTATATATAAAATTTGATTAGAAAAATATGTAGAATATGAATATGAGATTATTTTTACCTTTTAATTATTTTTAAATATTATTTTGGAATATATTTGAGGCAAACCAAATGATTTTCTAAATTATCTGTATCTTTTAAACCGTAACTTCGATTTTAACATATTGTATATGAAATTTTATTAGAAAAATGTGTGGAATCTAAATATGATGTTAATTTTACCTGTTAAATATTTTTAAAATATTGTTATGGAAGCAAACTTATAATTTATAGCGCAAGATCTGTTTTTTTTTCATACCGGCGGCGATGCAGATTGCAAATAAACACCCCACTATAACCATATAGGGAAAAGAAAATATCGATAACTACACATGCATACCTCTGAAAAATGTCACAGGGGAAAACAACAGATTTCCCATTGCGATAGAGAGAAAAAGAGAGAGAGACGTCTTAGGATTAACCATATTCAACACACGTTTTTTGTTGTTTAGTGTGAACACCGAGGCCATCGCAAATATGATGCCTCGCAAAAATAAAGGAGATGGACCTATTGTGATCTTGAGTGATGGTTGTTGAGTTAAGAGGGTGTGTTATGTTTTTTCTCCCATTGCAACGCACGGTCTTTTTTGCTAGTACTACACAAAGTTTTCAGTAGTATATTGAGAAATTAGGGGCGTTTTGGGTAGTTCGCTACTAATCCATCCCGCGGGCAGATTCCCTTCCAAATCAAGTGAAGGGCATAGCTGTAATTTCACGGAGTCATCATCGTTCCTTTGGCACATCCTGCTCTATCGCCATTGCCAGCGGCTACCGCACCTTTGTATGTACAGTAGAGTTTGTTATCTGCAGCCGGCCATTGTCAGCCAACCCTTTGCCATCGCCCACGCCCAGCTCGTCCGGCGCCGTCTCTCCCATCCCAGAGCGCACGGACGCTGCAACGGTGCCCATTTCGTCCGTCACCACGGACCCTGATTCAAGCGCTGCCCCATGACATGTTCATCGGCCTGAGCCTCCCACGACCACACGGAGGCCACCACACGTCCCGTACCGGTGCCGACGTGTGTTGCATGCGTGCATGCAGCGTGCTTAGATTAGTGGGCGCCAGCTGATGTACGTGCGTGACGGAGAGAGGGCCAGAGGGGAAGCCATTTCAGGCCACGGAACGAAGGACGTGCAGACGGGGAGAAGGCCGCTGTGCGGGACGAGGCGGCTTCGTCGTTGCTGGGATGCATGGGAGGAAGATCTGGGAGCAGCGACCGGAGGCCGTTCAATGCAGAGCGGTCGACCCTATGCAACCGAGGAGACGGCCGCAGGGCGGCTGCGTCGAGCCGTCGAGTGAGGAATGCCAGACGAACTGAGATGGCTGTGTCGTCGAGATGGCAATGACATCGCGTTGTTATTAATTGCATTATTATAAAATTAAAAAAGAAAAAAAATCAACACCAGTAGTTAATTACGAAATGTCCTATAGCAAAAATTTGAAGAATTCATACCGACCATTGGATCTATTATATACTACACATTGTTTCAGGTAGTATGATGTACCATAAAATCTCTCATTTAAATATAGATAGAAGATAGAAAGAAGAGCGGAGGTTTGGAGAGATACTATAAAAACATAGGGGGGGGGGGGGTCATTTTCCCTATTTCTCTTATTCTGCCATAATGCTTTTTGGCCATATACTATAGTAGAATCACTAGTTTCTGTCGGAGGTAATCAATGTCAAACGGAAAACCTTTCCATGCAGAACATCAAAGTCCTTATTTTAGTCATATAAAATATGAGATGCCACCCCTACTTTATCTAGTCTAGTGTATTTTATGTTTCAAAAAATATTAAGCATGTGCTGGCTGTTAATCTGATTTTGATGGATGTAGGGTTGTTTAGTTGCATCATAAGGCATTGTTGTTGAATTGAAATCTAGTGTTTTGGGCTTGCTTCTCGACATTATTTGATGCTAATCACTGTTCCAATTAATTTAGCCCTATTTTACAAACTATTCTTGTTTACCTTGATTCCCTTCCCCCACTATTTCTCTTGTCACCCCCAAACGTTGGTTAATCAACTCCGCTTTAATTAGCTCAAACTAGTAAGCAACATCATACATAAGTCAATACGGCAACCCTCGGTCATGGGCCAGTATCAAGGTTATCCTTTTAACAAAATAGCAAGGTATTTGAATGCATGCAGAAACCAAATGTATTTTTCTATTATAAAATGACTTATGGAAAGGAAATAACATCCCTTGCATCAATAAGTTGCAAGCGAACCCATCAACCATCGATCACCACTGGCAAGGAATTCGAATGTAGCTTTGTTTTCTAATCTATATTTTTTTTATTTCTGGTTTATGTTTACTGTAAAAGATATGTTATGATCAAGCTTGTTGAATGCAATGTGATTATTCACTTCCAGCTTTTAAAATTGGACCATCTTCTCTTCTTGGGTAGTCTGCCATGTCTCCTTTGTTTGAGATGTTTGAAGGGCACTTGCACACCTGAAGATGCTATGTTCAAAGATCCCATGAGGCTGTATGCACCATGTCCGATTTATCATATTGTGGAAAGGAAAAGTTGCAGGTACCTTTGTTCTGCTGGAACTCAACTTAGGTTTAGTTACGGCCAAACTTTGGCCCATTCATTTGGTGTTGGTGCCATAGATACTAATGTTGTTACCCATTGCACAAAGCCGAGTCTGACATTTGTGTCGTCGAGTCTGACTAGCTGGAGTGCGGCATTGTACAAAGCCGAGTGTCTGTATGTTGGTGATTCAATAGGACCCATGTCTTTCTGGTAATGTTTAAGATGGTCTGGTAGGATGTCACGTGCATCTACTGTCCATCGTTTCATGATATGGTGTGCCGGGATCATTTTAACATCCAATACCATCATCACCTAACAATACAACGAATAACATGTCAATCAACATTAGCAATCATAGAACATTGTTACATTTTCAGTACTTCATAGTTTGCAACGAAAATACCTTGATTATGTGGCAGCATATCATACTCATGTGGTCGAATAGTCCGCATTGGCATCTATACTTTTCCCCATCATCGGATATTTCTATTTCAAAATCAGTCTTACAGTACTTTCTCCTTTTCTCTGCATTCACATGAGTTCTTTGTACAATTTCTTCGGTGTTATATTCGATACAGTGTACGAGCCAGTTGCATACATATAAGACCCAAACATTTCAAACATTGTCCTCATGTATATTTTGCTTGCGTGCTTCTCCAGTGGAGTGTTTGCCTTCGGTACAACACCTCCCTGAAAAATTTAGTTATATTGTTATTATAAAATGAATTTGGTTTGATAAATTTTATGTTCAACAGCAGAGTAATACAGAAATCAGTACTGAAACTTTTACCAGTCTAGTCCGTTTTTCTTGGAAACCTTCTTCCTGGTCTCTGTCGAATTGAAGCTTGCTATATTGTTTCACAAAAAGATTCATAGGGCAGCCTGGAGGTATGTAGTTCTTGAGCATGTGATTTGCGCTTTCGCTGCGCTGTGTGCTAGTCATTCTGGCATAGAACTTCCCTGCAAAATAAGGTTTCACCCACATATGTCGTTTTTCATAAGTCTGTATAAGGAAAGTATTCTTCTGCAGTGAATACTTTTCAATCAACTCTTTCCATTGTTTTTCAAACTCTTCTTCAGTCAACATTTCATGTATTAATTTGTGAAATTCAACCCTGAATTCACTCCGCTTGTTGTACAAAGTCCCGAGTGATTCTTTTGCTTTCTTTAAAACGTGCCACTTACACCAACGATGTGTTGCATCTGAGTAAACTTGCTCAATAGCTAGCTCCATGGCTCTTGCTTGGTCTGTGGATAATACATTAATATGGGAAACTATCAGATCCAAGCAATTTTAATTCAAAGAAATGTATTACCAAAAAACCCAGTTAAAGCTCTCTACTTTCTCATCACGCATAAGTACGCCTACGTATATGACACTCTGGAAATGGTTGTTGACACAAACGAATAGTCCGAATGGCATGTTGTATAGATTTGTCCTGTAGGTAGTATCAAACATAACAACATCACCAAAGTAGTGGTACTGTAATTTGCTCTTCCCAGTTGTCCATATCAGTGTTCTAACTCTACTCTCACTGTCTACACGAACTGTATAAGTGAATTCAGGGTTAGACTGCTTCAGCTCAGCAAAATAATCCATTGTCTTCTTAACATCCTCATCTGCCTTGTATCTGCTTAGTTTCGCGCACAAGGTCCTCGGGCATCTCTTGGTGAAAGAAACATTCTCTATGCGACCAAAAAAAGTGTCAATTATGCTGTAAACTTTGCTGAGGTTGACATTATTCTGACGCAGTTGAGATACCAGCTCTCTGGTGTATTTGTCAATGTGCCGGTGTGAAGGGAAGTGCAGTTTCTTTGCGCATGTGTGTAACATCTCATGGTTGTGATAGACTCTTTACTCACATATGTACTAGCCATCATCTTCAGTTCTCAGCAATCTAATCATCGCTGGACACTCTGTTCTCGAAGAGGTAGAGTTCGCCTTCTTTGGTTTCCCCTAATGAGAAAGAAAACTAAATTCAATAACCATCAAAATGTCTGGAAAGGTGTAGATAAACAGGGATTATATAGTTTGTTTGATTACCCCGCAGTTGCAAAGCAGCTCTTGCATGCTTTTAGCACCTTTGACATTTGTACGGCTCTTACCGTACCTGATTCCGAAACCGCACTCCCATGAATACATGTTGTAGTAGTCGTAAGCCTCTCCTAGCGAATCAAATGTCAAGCCCAAAGAAGCCACAACAATTGCATCTCCTTTCCTCTAAGCGAATCCTCTAAATGCTAATTCCA
This sequence comes from Triticum aestivum, assembly GCF_018294505.1. Classification (NCBI taxonomy): domain Eukaryota; kingdom Viridiplantae; phylum Streptophyta; class Magnoliopsida; order Poales; family Poaceae; genus Triticum; species Triticum aestivum. The sequence goes on along the minus strand of NC_057800.1, from coordinate 725,307,540 downwards.
GTGCACTAATCCTATCTGCACTAGCCGCTCGTTCGTCAGGCATCACGCCGTGTCTGTGACTGTAATTGAAAAAAACAACAGTCCCGTGTCAATATCATACAAATATGATTAACCGTACATACAAATTAGGAGAACACGTTAAATTCCTATGTTGAGGACATGTCCATATTATAATTAATCTTTTAAGAATTCCAACCTTCTGTATGTGTGCATCAAGCTCATAAATCGAGTTCATTGCTCTTTTTCCTTTCGACATCAATCACATTTGGAGTCCTTGATTTCGATCCAGGATCTCCGTATAGAACTGTTGAGACGTGCTGCTCTGTGCTACCATTAGAAGAATCCAGCTTGTCTGCCTCAGCTACCGTCGACAGTGCCCGCGCCTCTTTGACGGACATCTGAGCTATCCCCGCGGCGCACTGGTCGGCTATTATTTCTTCATTCGATCTTGAAGGAGAGTAGCAAAAGCAAAATAAACACTTACTCATCTAATAAAGCAGTTATGCTTCCGAATCTGTTCAAAAACTAAAGAACTTACATGGATTCAATGCCGGTTGGTTCTTGAGCAAGCAGATCTGCTGGACTGCTCATCTTCTACCGCGAAAAAAGAACTCCAGAAAAAGACTTCTGTTAAACAGCAAACGAACAGGCATGGCGAAATTTTCAAAGCGGAAATCACTACAGCCAGCCGAGGGGAGAACTGGTTTTCAAATCTGGCTACGCAGTGCTTGCGAGCAAGCAGAACACTCCACAAGGTAGGCGATGGTTGAGTACATTAATTAGGTGGGTACAATATTACTGTACAAGGTCGGACAGGACAAGAAAGAATAAATGAGCAAGAACAGGTATAGACCGTTGATTCATATAACACGTGCGCCGTATTAACAGGCTATAATGATTTACAGCCAAACGGCACATATCCCAAGGTTGCATGCGTGCGGCAGCGATTTCGTAGGTGGTCGTCACCGAGTGCTCCTAATCCACCTCCGTATTTATGCCCAGTTTACAAGGCAGTTACAAAAGGAGGCAGTTGTCAAAAGTGGCACCGACATAGCAATGATTAATAATTAATTAACCTAATCAATTAATTCCTAACACAAACAACGGGTTTTTACGGAGACCTTAGTGCGAAAAAGAATTCTACGAGACCAGGTCTTACGTGAGACCCATCCTGATAGATGACACGTGGCATTCACAAATCTCAAAGCATCCTCCACCCCCCACTTAAAATCAGGGGGGGAGATTAGATGTTTTGTGATTTATGAATGCCACGTGTCATCCATCAGGACGGGTCTCACCTGCTAATCGTGAGACCTGGTCTCATATAATTTTTTCCCCTTAATGCTAACTTCTCCGTCATCCTAAATTTTAAGAATGGTGTTAGTCCCAATCAAATGATGCCACATGTGACACTCCACGAAACCTGTAAAAATGTGTCCGTCCTTGTGTCTATCAAAGCCCACCGGTTGCAGTCTGACTTGGTATAAACTTGTAAACTAATTCCCTCTTATACGAGCAAATACAATAAGGTGATATAAGCAGACTATAAGAATTTAAATATAGTATTTATACTTAGTTGGAGGAGAGAGAAGAGGAAAGAGAAAAGAGAAGCGGACTATCAGCTTGTAGCCGGTTGTAGCATGAGCTCCAACATAGTTTGTGAGATAAAAGATGGAGTCACATATTAATGATATAGTATACTAGTATGAGTAATTATTGTATTAGTAGGCTATTAAAATGGCTCTAGATAATGTGACAACTTTATATAGCCTGATGTTGGCTATACTATTAACCATGCTTGTAGGTGAATAGTACATTTCACAGGACTAACAAAACATACAAATACAGACGTGGAGCTCATCAATGTGCAGCTTTTTTACAGGAGAAACTGTGCATATGCAGCGCAACATGCATTACAAAGTATTCTATCTCTCCCATGCAAACGACTTCTTTAATTGGCCCGTTCTACAAATCGTCCGGATGATAATACACAAACATAAGCCGCCTCGCCAGCCGTTAGATTGCCCGATGGATCGGGTGAACGCAGAAAACGCACGCAACCGCTCGCCCTCAAATCCAGCCACGCCTCCTCTGCAGCGATGGTGCTCGCCATCAATCCCACCTCACCGTGCTGACTGTGACAGCGACATCGCACCACCGGAGCCATCGGCAGAGCTCCAACGCTGCAGCACCGGAGCCACCGGCAGAGCACCAACGCAGCAACACTGGAGCCGACGAAGAACAAAGCTTTAATGCACAACACCTACGACCCCCGGGGAAGCTCCACGGCAGCACGATCGCGCGAAAAAAAAAACTCCACGCTACATTGTCGGCATCCCGACGAAGCTCCATTGCAACCGTGACGGAGCTCCATTGCAGACGACGCGCGGTGTTCCGGCGAAGCTCTGTTGCAGCCCCAGCCGCTCTCCATTGCAGCCACCGGCGGGGCTCCATTGCAGCCACCGGCGCGCTCCATTGCAGCACTGCCCGCTGCATCGTAGCTCCTCGCGGTGTTCCAGTGAAGCTCCATTGTGGCGCTGGTGAAGTTTCATCGCAATTTATGGTGCCGCCGGTGAAGCTCCATTGCAGCTGCCGGTCAAGCTTCCTTGTGGCTCCGAGCTCCGGGCCTCCGCGCGAGCGCTGCATCGCAGCATCGGGAGCCACCGGCGAGCAGTGCACTGCAACTCCGGGGTGCTGCGATGTCTGATGTCGCGAGAGGTCGAGAGCGACGGGGTGCTGTGATGAAGCTCACGTCGGGCGACTTCTGATGCGGCGACCGAGCTACTGCGGGGGAGATGCGGCCTGCGGTGCTCGCCGTCGTTCTCCTAGTGGATTGTAGCAGTGGTGGGGTGAGGTCTGGGCGTGACGAACAGAGATGGAAAGGGAAAACGAGAGGAAAGAGATGAGTGGAGGAGGAGATTGTGTGCGGGAAGAAGATAAGGCTAGACCGAGCGGTGACGGGTCCACAGGGACACGTGTCCACCACAGGACGTGGCTTGCGTTTCCTTAATTTCATTTGGTTGATAATAAACGTTTTGCTCTTTAATTTGATACTAGTAAAAATTTGGATGATAGATATCTTCTGAACCATAGCTCTGTTTTCTATCTTTTTTATACTCCCTCCGTTCCTAAATATTTGTCTTTCTAGAGTTTCAAATGGACTACCACATACGGATGTATATAGACATATTTTAGAGTGTAGATTCACTCATTTAGCTCCGTATGTAGTCACTTGTTGAAATCTCTAGAAAGACAAATATTTAGAAACGGAAGGAGTATATTATAATTCATAGGGAGAAGACCTTCAGAACAAGCTCAATCAAGGATACATGTGAACTAGTTTTAATTTTTACTGTTTCACTGGTTTAAAAAAATCACTCATTCAAAAATCAATATTTTAAAATGCACATTTCACTCATTTAAAAAAATATTTCAATTATTTAAAAAACACTTGATTAAGTCAATACATAAAAACTGTTTCCTTTAATTTCAAATTTAAAACATGTTTCGCTGATTTCACTTATTTCAAATCACTGGTTTCACTAAAAAATGGATATATTTGAACTAGTTTTTGTTTAACATATTGCAGTTATCTTTGAAAGCACTTTCATAAACTAAAAATTGTTTCGCTTTATTTCATATATTTGAAATAATTAGTTTCACACATGAAAACAATCCATTTCACATATCCAAAATGTCCGGTTTCACACCGAAGATGACCACCACACGACATGGCCAGCTGGCTTCATATTTTTCGTGGTCAATATCATGCGAGTTATAGCAGTCCTAGGGAACTTGTTTAGTGTTGGAGTTATCACATTTCTATTAATGAGTGTGACAATTTTTATAGGATACATACCACCTTGGGTCAGATGTCCTTTTGGAAAGCAACAGTAATTACAAAATTAGCTAGCGATCATACCAGTAGTAGGAGATGCCACAATTACTTGGCTTTGCGGTGGTTTATCAATGGACAATATCACGTTAAATCGTTATTTGTCTCCATCATTTACTCTCCCTTATTTTTATTAGGCGCCATTCATCTTCGTCTGCTCGCATGTGCGTGTATTCCTTGTATTCTTAAAATAAAAAAAGTACTATCTCATATTGAAATGCAGATGTACAAATTTTCAACGACACATAAGATACATACTTTGCTTTCAAACCAACAATAATACTCTCCCCGTCTCAAAGTGTCACTGATTTGGTACAATTTTATACTAACTTTACAGTACTAACTTATTTCGGGTCCCGATAACTGCCACACGTGTGGTGTATCGGGTAGTTGTGCCACACGCCTCGTGTGGCATGGACAGCAACCAGTCCACACACCTACGTGTGGGCAAAATAACTAATGCCCACACACATCTTTTTTTCCCTCTCGAACCCTCTCACACGCGTGCGTGTGGACGAAGTTGATAACGCCCACACGTCCGTATGTCAGGCCTCGTACTCTCCTGGTCCCGCACGCGACGCGTGACGCCCACCGCGCGTCCGCAGTTGCCATGGTCCAGCCACGCCTCCTATGCAGCGGTGGTGCTCGCCATCAATCCCACCTCACCGTGCTGACTGTGACAGCGACATCGCACCACCGGAGCCATCGGCAGAGCTCCAACGCTGCAGCACCGGAGCCACCGGCAGAGCACCAACGCAGCAACACTGGAGCCGACGAAGAACAAAGCTTTAATGCAACACCTACGACCCCCGGGGAAGCTCCACGGCAGCACGATCGCGCGAAAAAAAAACTCCACGCTACATTGTCGGCATCCCGACGAAGCTCCATTGCAACCGTGACGGAGCTCCATTGCAGACGACGCGCGGTGTTCCGGCGAAGCTCTGTTGCAGCCCCAGCCGCGCTCCATTGCAGCCACCGGCGGGGCTCCATTGCAGCCACCGGCGCGCTCCATTGCAGCACTGCCCGCTGCATCGTAGCTCCTCGCGGTGTTCCGGTGAAGCTCCATTGTGGCGCTGGTGAAGTTTCATCGCAATTTATGGTGCCGCCGGTGAAGCTCCATTGCAGCTGCCGGTCAAGCTTCCTTGTGGCTCCGAGCTCCGGGCCTCCGCGCGAGCGCTGCATCGCAGCATCGGGAGCCACCGGCGAGCAGTGCACTGCAGCTCCGGGGTGCTGCGATGTCTGATGTCGCGAGAGGTCGAGAGCGACGGGCTGCTGCGATGAAGCTCACGTCGGGCGACTTCTGATGCGGCGACCGAGCTACTGCGGTGGAGATGCGGCATGCGGTGCTCGCCGTCGTTCTCCTAGTCGATTGTAGCAGTGGTGGGGTGAGGTCTGGGCGTGACGAACAGAGATGGAAAGGGAAAACGAGAGGAAAGAGATGAGTGGAGGAGGAGATTGTGTGCGGGAAGAAGATAAGGCTAGACCGAGCGGTGACAGGTCCACAGGGACACGTGTCCACCACAGGACGTGGCTTGCGTTTCCTTAATTTCACTAGTAGATCGCCCGTGCGTTGCTACGGGCTATAATGCATACATAAATGAATCAAACAAATGATTAAGGTCACCTCTAAGGTCGAAGCTTATTTCTCCCTCATACATTATGGCGTGTTTGAGGCTCCTCGAAATTCAACCATCAAGACAGTCGGAGATCCCCCAATCCAGATCATATGTGGGGAGAAATGTGATTGTCCGGACTATGGGCCATGCTATATATCTCCAATACGCAGGCCGAACACAAAAACCTATCCCATGACACACCCTTCTCCTTTTTCTGTCGGACCCTATCTTTCCCGCACGGCTTCCGGCTGCAGCGGGATATTTCTCGCTAGCTGGAGCCCTTTCTTTTAGAAACGGGTGACGCCCACCTCACCTTTGTTGTGTGTTGCCCGTGCATTGCTAAAGGGGCATATATATTCTAGTATTCAACATTAATTTTGTCTAATATATATTTTTTAGGGACAACTACATTTGAGCCCTTAGTTGTGTCACACCTGTTTGATTTGCCCCAAAATTCAAAAAACCCTCGTTTCTGTCCATCTTGTTCCATCCTCTTATACTTTTGCCCTTTCACCGTTTGACCGAAACTTTGAAAATTTCATAACGAATTCATACTAACTCCAACAAATACAAATAAGATATCAAAATGTTCAGAACAACATCACCTATATGTGCATGTCATTTGCATTCATGAAAAAAGTGTTCAAAAGCCCCCATCTTAGTTTGACCTCATATGATCTCAGCATGAATAGTTAAATTTAGAAAATGATAAAAAAAATAAAAAAAATCTGAATTTTTTTGTGGCAAACATTGACTAATAATTAAATAAACTAAATTCCTGACTTTGCAACAGGCTTCTACTGAAAATCTTACAAAGAATTGAGTGTTTGGGAGTTGTTCTAGGTACCTTGTGCTTGATTAAGGGTAGTGGTTGGTCAGCGGATGCAACAGCCTTTGGCCGTCCATGTGTTGTCAGCTGTAGTTCGTAGATCCGTCATGTGTACGCTGTGCCTCATCCGTTAATCGTCAAAGATGAGAAGCTCGGTTCCTTTATGAGAAGCTAGGTAGGACGTGCGCATGGATTGCTGGCAGAACATTGCATCAGGGGCCTTGAATAGGATGCCTGACCGTGGAGGAAAAATTGGATGACAGATCATAGGGTGTTGATTTTTCTGTGTACGTTAATCTGGCCGGCCTTTGGGGTAATTTAAGTTTGTTTAAGAGGAAGCGCTAGGAATCTGATTCCTTGTACGATGGATTTCATGTCGATACGTGTGATGGGCTTGTAAACGTGGCTTGGGCATTAGTATGTTCCTTAATCAGGGGCACAGTTACAAATGTTGACGCATCCAACATTTTAGGAAACTGATCCCTGATTTCTAGTAGGATATAATAAATCCTATAAATCACGTTTTATTTCTAGTAACAAATCGCTCCTCGGTTGTTTCAATGGAAGCATTATCTCTGGTAACAAATCGCTCCTCGGTTGTTTCAATGGAAGCATTATCTCTGGTAACAAATCGCTCCCCGGTTGTTTCAAAGGAAGCATTTTTCATGCGATAGAAATCAGGAAGCATCAAATAGGTTCTCAAATACGTATTGAAAATATGCAGATGCCACTAATAATATTACCATAAGCTGTTAACAAATTCCATGTGGCGATCCTTCCATGTGGCATTTAGTTGCTTCATTGCCCTTTCATTGATGCTTTGATATGAAAAACACAAAATGACACATGCTTCCTTACATGTTTAATAAAGCTTCATGGCTCACCATTTGATGCTTCGGAACAAAAATGGTAACCGAAACTCTGTTCAATGGTGTAGAAGCATCTCGATTTGGTGGAAGTTGCATCATACATTTCAGAAGCATTTTTCTTATGTGTAGGAAGAAAAATAGAGCAATGTTGGATACACCATTGATAGGTAATTGAATTGCAGGTAGAAAGTATACCAATAATTTTACATATACATTTTGACCGAAGAAAATTATGCTTCCAAAAGGGTGGAAATTTGTTTCCAACAACAATCACTTGTACTTCCAATGTGAACAAAATCTGAATCACGTGTGGCTACTACACATATGGTATCCTTCAACCCGGCCAAATGCAAGACCGCTGGAGCACAGCCGACGTAGCACGCATGAGAGCATCGCTACCATGCAGCCACATTGAAAAGGGACCTCATGAGTCTATAGCATGCAGCCCCAATTACAGGCTTCAACGAGCAGAGCACGACCATACCACTTCAAGCAGCAACTACAAAATGTCTGACGAGGAGTAGCAGAGGAAACGAAGGTCTGCACACCGGCGAAATTACAGTGCCACACCGGCCAGATTGGGGATGCAGCGCGACGAACGGATCACAAGGAGCGTTGTGGGGGCATGAAGCACACATGCACATGCTTAGCCATCAAGGCGACATGGTGTGTGCGTTCTTGCCGGAGGACTTGCTGGTCGAACGTAGATGCGGTGGTGCGATAAGAGCGAGGTTGAAGCGAGGAGGATCCAGATGGTAGGTGTGGCAGAGAGGGTGGCGAGGTAGTTGATTAGGGTTTGATGGTGGATGTGAGGATGATTCGGAGGGGTTATATAGTACAGCCAGGAGTTGTTGGATGCATGGCTCCAAAACGATTGGTGAGATGCTGGTCTGACGAAAGCCATGTATTAGACGTCTCACAGGAATAGTTTTCCTTTATATTTATAGCCTTACCATACCTGGATTGATTTATTGCCATATAATTACCATATTCGAAATTTCCTGAGTTATGACCTTACCATACCTGGATGGATTTATTACTATAATAATCATATTTGAGATTTCTGAGTTTATAGCCTTACCATACGTGGATTAATTGTGATTGATTACCATAAATACATTGGGTGTTGCCGGTTAGACGAGAAAAGAGGAAAACCGGTGAGAGGGTGGTGGTGGGAGGTGGGACGAAGAAAAACCAGACGAAAAAAAGCCAGACGCAAATAAATCGTGGAGACTATTCACCAACTCAGATTTCCTTCTCTTTCCCTGAACTCGGGAAATCCTTCCTGCATGTGACGCACGGCCTTAGCTGCCCTGCAATCTCCACGATTATCTTCCCTACATACACGTGATTGTTTCCTTCTCATTTGTTAACAGATTGGCTAGCACCATTATATATCGGGAGCAAGAAAATCGCCCGAGATATCGCTCCGTTTTATTGAATTGATTGTGTCTGGTTACCTTAAGTTAATTGATTGCGTTTGGAAAGAATTGATTGTCATGCATGATTGCGTTTGGAAAGAATTGATTGTCATGCATGAATCGGGGACGTAAGGGGGGAAACGGAACCTGACTGCGTGCGGTGAATGGGGTGGGGTAGGGGTGGGGATGGTGTGATGAAAAAAACCGGTTGAAAAAAAACCATGGTAGGTGGGACGAAAAAAAACCTGGAAGCGAGACTACCAACTGCTCCATTAGGAGTAGAGATTTGGTTGATAATAAACGTTTTGCTCTTTAATTTGATACTAGTAAAAATTTGGATGATAGATATCTTCTGAACCATAGCTCCGTTTTCTATCTTTTTTATACTCCCTCCGTTCCTAAATATTTGTCTTTCTAGAGTTTCAAATGGACTACCACATACGGATGTATATAGACATATTTTAGAGTGTAGATTCACTCATTTAGCTTCGTATGTAGTCACTTGTTGAAATCTCTAGAAAGACAAATATTTAGGAACTGAAGGAGTATATTATAATTCATAGGGAGAAGATCTTCAGAACAAGCTCAATCAAGGATACATGTGAACTAGTTTTAATTTTTACTGTTTCACTGGTTTAAAAAAAATCACACGTTCAAAAATCAATATTTTAAAATGCACATTTCACTCATTTAAAAAAATATTTCAATTATTTAAAAAACACTTGATTAAGTCAATACATAAAAACTGTTTCCTTTAATTTCAAATTTAAAACATGTTTCGCTGATTTCACTTATTTCAAATCACTGGTTTCACTAAAAAATGGATATATTTGAACTAGTTTTTGTTTAACATATTGCAGTTATCTTTGGAAGCACTTTCATAAACTAAAAATTGTTTCGCTTTATTTCATATATTTGAAATAATTAGTTTCACACATGAAAACAATCCATTTCACATATCCAAAATGTCCGGTTTCACACCGAAGATGACCACAACACGACATGGCCAGCTGGCTTCATATTTTTCGTGGTCAATATCATGCGAGTTATAGCAGTCCTAGGGAACTTGTTTAGTGTTGGAGCTATCACATTTCTATTAATGAGTGTGACAATTTTTATAGGATACGTACCACCTTGGGTCAGATGTCCTTTTGAAAAGCAACGGTAATTACAAAATTAGCTAGCGATCATACCAGTAGTAGGAGATGCCACAATTACTTGGCTTTGCGGTGGTTTATCAATGGACAATATCACGTTAAATCGTTATTTGTCTCCATCATTTGCTCTCCCTTATTTTTATTAGGCGCCATTCATCTTCGTCTGCTCGCATGTGCGTGTATTCCTTGTATTCTTATAAAATAAAAAAAGTACTATCTCATATTGAAATGCAGATGTACAAATTTTCAACGACACATAAGATACATACTTTGCTTTCAAACCAACAATAATACTCTCCCCGTCTCAAAGTGTCACTGATTTGGTACAATTTTATACTAACTTTACAGTACTAATTTATTTCGGGACGAAGAGAGTACATGTTATCCACCAACCAAAGGTGCATCCTTTGTTTCACAGAAGGAGAACTCCCATGTGTTTATGTTAAATGTTGGAGACCATTTCATATCCACCCGATCTCCTCCTCTGCGAAGGAAGCGATGCGGTGCCTCCGAGCCGTTGCTGCAAGAAGAAGAACAAGGCCAGCAGCACTGCCCCACACGGTATAACCGCGTCCCACCCGACGCCGAAGAGGTCGCCACGGTACAGGTGAGAGGAGTGCATGCTCGGCTTGTAGATATGGGCTCTGACCACATCGTACACATGAGGCGCCACACGGACCATGGTGCCCCCTATGTAGAACCACGGCGAGATCGCCCCAACTCTGGATGTTCCTAAGGACGCGTTCAGGACGACCTGCGGGAGGAGGAAGCCATCCAGTATCAGCCCCGCGTACGACACAAGGTCCTCCCAGATCGTCGCTAGCCCTTCACCCATGCTGATCATTGACGGGTCGCCGCTCATGGCACCGGCGTTGATCCCGTGGATTATGGCGGCGAAGGCTCCTCCGAGCGCGTACAATGGCAGGCATGTCCACAGCACGGTCCTCTCGGACACGTTGGATGTGCGGCGGCTTGACCACGCCAGCTGAAGAAGGCGCAGCTGCAGCACGAAGGCGATCAGCGTAGGCGCCGTCATCATGACCTCGTTCATCTCTAGCCTCCGGGTCGTGGAGTCGTAGAAGTCATAGTACTGGCTCCTCCTGCTTGCAAACAGGGCCTCGGAGTTGAGCGCGAGAGGGGCGAGATACCCCATGGTGACCACGGCGAGCATGGTGATCGATGTCGCCGCAGCCGCCTCCGGGTTCCTCTTTGTGTGGAGGATCTGCAGGATGGTGAAGACGCACGACAGCGTGGTGGAGGCCAGCAGCAGGACGCTCTCCATGTCCATCCTCGATACGGCCTCAAACACTTGCGAGGAGTACATCCCATAGGAGGTGAAGTCGACCTTCTCGAAGAAGAGGCGGTCGGTCTTGCGTCTTGGAATCGAGGGAGGCGAACTGCACCGTTACCAGTGTCTGGCAGTCCGTGGAGCCGTTGTGCTCCTTGCAGCCGACCATGCAGAGGATGCCCCTGTTGGGATCATAAACACCTTCTGCTGAGATCTTTCTCTTCTCATAGCCAACTGAGTAGTTGAACATATTGGTAGGGCGCACCCAGTTATCAGGTGGGGCAGTGTAGCGTATGGTGTAGCTGACATTCAGCAGAACCGGCTCTTTGTCTTCCACGGCCACCACCGTGTGCTCGAAGAAGGCGTCATCGGCGGCCAGCCTCTCGCCGGCGAGCATCGCCGAGCCGATTGTGACAGGGTCCGTGTGTCCGCTCCCGATGTCCGGCCCGTAGAAACCGAATTCAAAGTCACGGTGAGTAGTGTTAAAATCCGGGAACAAGTGCGAACCCGGGGTGATCTTCTTCTCCTTGCTCATCTTGAGGTAATGCTTCATGGCCTCGTCGAGCACCGTGTCGTTGTAGCTGTACTTCACGTCGGAGAGGTTGGTGGAGCTTCTTTGGTCGTCGATGCTCGACGCTGTTATCACGCCGTGGATCAGTCCAGAGCCGGCGTCGGTCGAGTTCCAGAGCATCCCGGACACGATGCTCCGCTCCCGCATCGTCCATACGGCAGGGAACCAGAAGCTCATCCCGATCCCGCATCCGTGCTCTTGCACCGCCGGAGCAGACGACGGCACCGGCAGCGGAACCCGGCACGCCGTGAGGCAGAGCATGCGCCGATCCGAGTCCCAGTACCCGTCGGCCACGACGGCCTCCTCGCGTACCAAGAAGCGTCGTCGGCGGCGGTAGTGCCGGCGCCTCTCGGACGACCCGGTGTCGTTGGAGAGCACAGCATATGCGCGGACGTGCACGGCCGCGCCGTCCGCGGTACAGTGCATCTGGTTCACGCGCATCCGGGGAAGCGGAGCGCCGCCGTGCTCTAGTCCGTACGAGGCCATGAGCTGTTGTTTCAGGTAGCCGCACAGGGAGTTGTGGCCACCGAGCGCCCGGAGCGACTCCCTGTCCGGGTGCTTGGGTGGGCTGGGGCTGCAGGCCGCGCGCTCGGAGCCGTACCTGTAGTCGTCGCCCTCGGCGGAAAGTCCCAAGGCCGGAGCCGCCCTCCAGACTGCCGGTCACGAATGGATCGGCGAGGGTGGGAGGACTGGGGACGCGGAGGCGGAGGGCGACGTCGGGATAGTGCTTGAGGGAGCCGTCCTCTCCGCGCTCGGTGCCCGTCCCGACCATGCAGAGCTGCAGCGAGGCGGAGGAGTAGTGGCCGTCGAGGACGAAGGAGACGGGCGCAGGGAAGCTGTAATTGTCGCGGCGTCCACCGGGGCTGCGGAGACCGGTGAGGGTGAAGGTGGCGGTAAGGTGGAGGAGAGCCGGGTCTTGGGTGCGGGAGATGCCGTGTGGGAAAAAGGCGAAGGAGCGGTCATTGTAGGGACCATCATCTTGAGGGGAAAACAGGCCGGCAGCGCCACCAGAAAACTGGCCGGCGGAGATCTGGAAGGAGCGGGTCAGTGAAAGGGCGTCGTCGGCGTCGGTGCGGCGGTCGTGGGCGGGCGGCAGGGATGGGCAGGCGGTGGAGTAAGAGGAAGCGGTGACGGCGGCCGAGAGGGTGGCGGTGGACGCAAGGAGAAGGAAGCACAAGCAGAGGTGGCACGTGTGCATGCTGGGATTCCTCTTCCTCCCTGGTGCCGGCGCCATTCTTGGTCGGTTGGTTGAGCTTGTTAGCCCGGCCATGGCCATGTCCATGTGTTGGTGCTTACATACCCGAGGGAGTACTAGACTAGTAGTAGAAAACTGCAGGGCTGCGATGTGGATTGTGGAATGGCCGACTTATTTGTTGGCAACTTGCATGTATCGAAGAAAAGTTGGGAGGAAATATAGAAGAAAAAATGTGCCTAGTGGAAGTTGAGAGGAAATATCGAAGAAAAAATGTGTCTACTGGTGAGAGGCATAATGGCCGATGGGTCCACACACTTATCTTGTCCTGGTTTTTCAAAGTAAACGTTTTCGTTTTCATTCAAGTTAATTGTTCGCAAAAAAGAAAGATTGTCCTAGGTGAAACTTAAATTAAGGCTGACCAAGTCTCTATGCAGAAACATATCAAATTCTCTACTGTAGATAATTGTGGATTTTTTGTTCTTGAATTCAGAAAATGTTTGCATATTCGAAATATGTTTGCTAATTTGAAAAAAAAAGTCCATCAAATTGAAAAACTGTTCACGGATGTAAATATTGATCACCAATTTGAAAATTTGTTTATGGATTTGAAAAATGTTCACGAATTTAAAAATATTCATGAATTTTAAAAATCATCACGAATTTTAAAAATGTTTACAGAATTTAAATAAGAAAAAAATAATAAAGGGATACAAATTAAAAGGAAAGTAAATAGAAAATAAAAAACCAGAAAAGCCAAAGAAGAATGGGAAAAAACCTTCCCAAAAGCGGAAGGAAGGTTCTTGTAGCTTACATAAACCGCAATTTGAGCTAACATTATCGCCAATGAGCCGGTCCAGGAAACAACGTAATGTTAGTGAGCAATTTTTTGTTGTCGAGAATTCGCCCTCTCTAGCCACTTTATTCAGTAATAGGTAGTTCATATCCGATTGAACAGGAACAATCAGATGAAAGTACTAGGACCTTGAACAACAGCCTCTCTTGCCGCAGCATGAGCAGCTGCATTAGCGCACCTCCTAGGGGCTTGTTCGGTAATCACCCGCTCCCAGAATCTGTGGAGCGGAGAAACCACAACTCCTTCGATTTGTACAGCAGCTCCACCAACTCCGCTTCTGGAGTTGTGGAGCGGAGGGATACCGAACAGGGCGCTAGTGAACTCAAACTTGAACCCCTGAAATGTCCGATTGAACAGGAACAATCACATGAAAGTACTAGGGCCTTGAACAACAGCCTCTCTTGCCGCAGCATGAGCAACTGCATTAGTGCACCTCCTAGGGGCCTGTTCGGTAATCACCCGCTCCCAGAATCTGTGGAGCGGAGAAACCACAACTCCTTCGATTTGTACAACAGCTCCACCAACTCCGCTCCTGGAGTTGTGGAGCGGAGGGATACCGAACAGGGAGCTAGTGAACTCAAACTTGAACCCCTGAAATGTCCGATTGAACAGGAACAATCACATGAAAGTACTAGGACCTTGAACAACAGCCTCTCTTGCCGCAGCATGAGCAGCTGCATTAGCGCACCTCCTAGTGAACTCAAACTTGAACCCCTGAAATGTCGACAGAAGAGTCTCTGAAAATTTGGTATCCTACATTTACTAGGTCAAGCCAAGCCAAGGCCCAACCAAGCCCACAAAGCTGACTAAGTCATAACCGAGGCTTCAGGCAAAAGAAGCCAGGCATGTCCGACATCTGCCTAAGAACCGCCCAGATTTAAGTAAAAAAACTGGCAAAACTTGTGAAATCTCACAATCCATCCATCCCTTGGTCAGATTTTGTACGGTAACGCACCAGAAGAAAAAAAAACATACTACAAACATGCCCAGTACCACTATGAGATGCATACAAGATTTGATCTGATCATTATCGACTCAAAAGCGAAACGAAAGGAGAGTCGGTGGAGATCGTTGATGCAGATCCCCACATCTGAGATTTTAGAACCTATCATCCGCGAGGATGTTCTACGTCAGACAACCCTTCAGGAGGCCCTCGGACATTTCCTCGGAGACGGCTTCAGGGAAAGCAACTAGTTAACGAGCGCTCCTTCGGGAGCCTCGCAACGATCAGCACCACTTGGCGCTCTCAACTATTTGCCACGTGTCGCGCTCCCAACGATTTTGTTTTTTTATATTTTTTCGCACGCGTTTTCGGCCTTTTAAATGATTTCTTAGACGTTTTTTCCACCGGTCTTCCTTAGCTTTTCCATCAAAAAAAATCAAGAAAAAAATTTTTGCGCAAAAAACGCTTTCTCTTTTTTTCGCGAGAGTCCCGGTCGCGCCTCTCGGAAATGAAAAAAAAGCGTTTTCTGTTTTTTTTTCTTTTCGCGAGAGTCACAGTTTTACTTTCGCGAGTGGCATAGTTGTGCTTTAACGAAAGTCACAACCATGCCTCTCGAAAAAAATATATTTTCTATTTCTTTTTCTTTCGCGAGAGTCACGGTTTTCCTTTCGTGAGAGTCATGGCCATGCCTCCTCGGAAACGAAAAAAAAACGTGTTTTCTCTTCTTCTTTTTTCATCCGCGAGAGTCATGGTTTTGCTTCCGCGAGAGGCACAGTTGTGATTTCGTGAGAGGCACGGGCGTGCGTCTTTCGGAAAGGGAAAAAACCCATGCTCCTGGTTCGGTCTTTTCGTCCGGTTTTTTTTCGTGAAAAAAAAAAAGATTCGTCAAAACCTATCAACATGAGATCTAGTTTTGAAGATATTGACACGAAGAATCCAACGGTGAAAGCGATTCGAGATGAGACGATGAATGATTAATTTTCCAATTGGTTTGATTGGTCAACATGATGGCCTAATTACTGAACCGAATCTGATCATCCTTTATGGTTTGATATTAAAAAGAAATGAAATTGTTTTAAGCTTTCGCAGTTTCAAAGATATGGTGGAGTCCTTTGTTCCAGAATGGTACCAAAAATTATTTTAGTGCAGTTGAAAAATAAACAAACAAATTATCGTCCTCTAATCAGTTTAGGGGTCGGCTAAGTGCAGCCTAGAGGAGGATAACTGAATTTATCCTCCCTTACGATTAGATACAGGATCGGTTAGAGTTTTGCTAACGTGGGGACTTTTGATTGAGCAACAGGTTTATAAAGAGAATCAGGAGTAAAACGGGAAGAAGAATCTACAAGTAATCTTTCTAACTAGCAAGGTCGGAACATGGGCATATTGTTGATCTCAACGCAGAAACAAAGAACGTAAAACAAATCTGGATCAGACTTTCCTGATTCCACGCGGCCTGTAAAGAGTGTGCATACCTTGTTGGGGTGGTCAAAGAGAAATAGAGACCTAGTTTAGAGATCAATCGCAAGTTGTTGTTCTTTCATGGTGAAAAGTAAGTGGCTTTATTTTTTTTTTCCGAGAGAAATTTCCACATGGGCGGCACGACGACGCCGCCCTGGTCGCGGCTGCCCATTAGTGGTCGTTGTAGCGAGCAGGCCATTGTACGAGTTTTGAAAATGTAGTCTATATCAAAGTAATGCATTAACTCTGCACTAGTTGTTAAAAAAACTCTGCACTGCTTGTAGAATACTATGGAGAACGGGCCGCCATACCAGTGCGATGAATTTACATTTTTCAAAGTTGATTTTTTAAACATGCAAACATTTTTTTTTAAAGTGAACACTTTTTAAATGTGAATATGTTTTAAAATTGCAAAGTTTTTTTTGGAAAAAGCAAACGAATTTTGAAATTTTGAACCATTGTTTCAAGACACTGACATTTTCTAACATTCGCAAATACTTTTTGACTTTGTGAACAAATTTGTAAACTAGAACATTTCTGGAAATTTTGAACAAAATTTTAAAATCTCAAAAAAATAGAAACTCCCAAACATTTTTTCACATGCAAAGAAAAACTGAAAATTGGAGCACTTTTAGAATATTTAATGATTTTATAAAAACATGAAAATTTTGAATTTATGTAAAATTATGACAAATGCAAACATTTTTTGAATTGTTTGAACATTTATTTGTAAAAGTCAACATTTTTAAAATTTCAAATACAATTTAAATTCCATACGAATAATAGAAAAACTGAAAACTTGAAACAGATTCAGAACCGTTCCCAAAACTGGATGGCTTGTACTGTCTAATATGTCAATATTATTGCCCATATTGTGAAGCTTCCAGAATTTCCTGCTACGAGCGTCCAATAGCAATTGCGGTCCTTTACATAGCATTTTGCGTCAAGATGCCCACGTTCCGCAACCGCATCTCATCGATTCTACCTCTTGCGGAATTAAATCAATGCTTTCACAAGAAGTAAATCGGTGCCTCTTGTGTGTTTTTTTCGTTCTCCGAGAGGCACGGTGGTGTCTCTCTCGGAAGCAAATCCGTGCCTCTCGTAGTCTAAAGAAAAATGAGTTCTTTCCTTCTGTGAGTGGCATGGTCGTGTGTATCACATAAGCAAATCCATGCCTCCATGAGAAATTCCTGCCTCTCACGGATGGAAAAAATGTGTTTTTCCTTTTCCGAAAGGCACGACCGTTGCTCTCGTGAAAACGAATCCGTGCCTCCATGAGAAGTAAATGTGTGTCTCCTGTGAAGGAAAAAAAATATTTTTTTTCTCTTTTGCGAGAGACACGGCCGCATAAGCAATTATGCACGTGCCTCCATGAAAAGTAAATTTGTGCCTTACGAAAGGGGGGAAAAAGAACATGCGTCAAAAAATTGGAAAAATATTTTTGGTCCAAAACCTAAGAAAAACAGAAAGACTTCCGAAAAGCCGAAAAAATAAAAAAAATGTATTTAAAAGCCGAGAACGCATGCAAAAAGATAAAAATTAAAACAAAATTCGGAAAGAACGCCCATCGCGCGACACGTGGTGGCGGCTGAGAGTTCACCAAGTGGCGTAGCCCAGCCCAAGTGACCCTTGCGGGGGCATTCGAAGGAGTACTCCTTGATTAGTTGCTCTCCCCGTGCGAAAGGCGGAGAGCGACTAGGTACCGCTCATAGCGACACCTACACGAGCGTCACCTGCAGCACTAGCTAAACGAAACTGGTCCAATTAGTTCCAAGCATCCACAGGAAAAACAAACATGTCTGCACATACGAGTTTTTTTATTCGTTTGATTTTCTAAATATGTTAGTAAAGTTTAAATCATTTGAAATACCTACTTCCCAGAACTTAGAACTACTTTTAACAAAATCTTGGAGTTTAAAAAGATTAACACACTGGAAAAAATTTCTAGAGTAATTTCAGCAATATGTTTATAGCATTCAAAAGAATGTGTGACATTTACAAATATTGGCGCATTTCATAAAACCTGTACATGACATTTAAGAAAAAGGTTTATACAATGAAAACAAATCGTGTAATTCAACAAACCGGATACAGAAAATTGTTACAAGTTCAAAATATATATTTGATATTTTACTGAAAAGTGTTTGCACACTGTAAAAATTGTTCTGTATCATTCAGAAAATGTTTCGACAGGGATTCCTAAGACTTTTAACATATATAAAAATTAATCAAAATCTTTTTGAAAGAATATTCATCATGTATTTAAAAAAGTTATTAAAAAATGTTTTGGATGTATACAAAAAATATAAAATGTATATCAAAAGAATAGACATCAAAATATATGTTTGAAAATAATGTTGAACATATATTTTAAAAAATTAAACGTGTAAAAAATGTTCTTGGTATATATGATCAATGCACAGTGCCTACGAAAAATGTGGACATGTGCTGAGAAAAAAGGAAACATAAGGAGAAAAGATGATCAAAACCGAGAAAAATTAAAAAAGAAACCAAATAAAATAAATAAAAATAAATGAGCAAAAACAAAAAAACTTGAAGAAACCATGCAAAACATGAAAACGCCAATAAAACCCCATAGATTAAATTAGCAAAACCCAAAAAAGGCCACAAAGAAAATTAAAAAAGACAGTAAAAAGGTGAATACCACACTAATCCAGCAAGTACACAACAAAGAAGAATAAGAAAAAATAGACGAACAACAGCGATCGATCGAGGTAGCGCCTTCTGGTTCGCTTGCCATGAAGAGAAGAAATGGTCTGGCCGGATAACGACTCATAGAAAAACCCTTCTGGCGAGACATATGAAATATTTGTATGAGCGATACTTAGCCCTGGTGAAAATGGTGACATTTTGTCTCAACAAATAGGGACTACATATTCCAGTGTCCTATGCGTGGAATAGAGCAAGCAGGCAACATTATCAAGCCAGGCCTAGTTAGGTTGATGTAGAATTTCCTTTTTGTACCATTTTTTCCGTCTTTCAGATATTTCCTAGTTCTTTTGTTCTTGTTTGTGCACTTTTCATTTATTTTAATTTCATTTTTTGGTTTATATTTATACATTTGCTATCAAGTTTTTTTTCCGATGTGTTTTGTATACACAAACCTTTTTAATAATCCAGGACGAACATTTTCACACTAGCCGATAAATAATTTTCCCAATGTGCGATCAACTTTTTGTACAAGTGCAATGAAATTTATTTTAATTTGTGATTACTGATTTTTTTAATACACAACTAAAGTTTTAATACATATAGAAATTTTAAATACTAATTAACATTGGGGAAATGATAAGTTAATCGAGGAAAGTTGTTATTCCTTTAAAAAATTAAAATCTTGATGTGGCACTAGAGATAATATGAAAAAAGCTTGTATGGCAATCACTTATGCTCTTGTTGCAAAGTATGTGAAACAGTTAGACACTCATTCTTTTAGTTTGGGTGGCTAGAGCTATTTGGTGCATTATTGAAAAAAGTTACTACGGTCAGTTGTTGTCCTACAAACTTGTCGCAATGTATTTCTTGGTTGTTTGCTTTCCTGCATGTTTGGGTATATGGACTACTCGAAACAAAATCACTTTTCAGGGCGTGTGAGGTGAACGCTAGTTGTGATTATCCTTACAGTTTGCTTGTTTTCGTTATACTGGATGGGTTTGTTGAAGGAGGAGAACAATGCAGTGTTCCAGGAGGGAGTTCACCGTTCACGCGATCATGTAGGAAGAGACCATGTTGGCACGCCATACATCACCTAAGGGTGCTGATCCTGGTGCCTTGTGGATTGTTGATTCATGAGCTTGCCGAACGATGGGTGTATTACCTAGAAGTTGTTTTTCTTTTCAACAAATGGTTAATTTGATTGCCTCAAGATGGAGCATCAAGAAGATACAAACACGATTAGCATACACTAGTTATCAACCCGTGCATTCGCACGGGCTAGTTTATAAAAAAATATTAAGTATATCTTTTTCTTAAATTTGATAAAAATATATAATTTCATTTGAGTACATATAACTAATCTCTAGTATATCAGTACCACCACCACTGGTTACCAGCTCGTCAGAATTTTAAGAATATAAAATTTTCATTTACGAATAGTCTAAATTTGAATATACGACCAGAAATGGCAACATATTACAAAAATATTATTGTTCATAAATGTGAATTTTTCTATATTGCCGAGATAAAGAATATTACAATATTTTAGACATATTACAAAAAGATTATTGTTTGTAAACGTGCATTTTTCTACATTGCCTAGATAAATATGATTACAATATTTTAGACATATTAGATTGAACACAGGGAAGCATAGAAGAATAAACATGAGATCTCTAGAAATATATGACCATCTTGAAAATAATTTAACAACCATATGTTCCTATATACCTCGCGCTAAGCTTGTGGCTAGTTGGTCTACCAGGCTTGCTATAAGAAAAAGTAGTCAAAATGGCATATAGAGTGTTGACTTCTACCACAAATGCATGCCTACATGTTCCAACCCAAGAACAGCTTCACTACGAAAATGGGCATTTTATTAGGTAAAACTTTTAGTGTACCCAACTATCTATTGAAATACAATGGGGTTTCTTATGCAAAAAAAAACGATATGAAATCTCAGCGACCATCTTATATTTTCCACCAAAGCAACCATGCTCTCCATATCTTCGTTCTCGGGATCGGCAACTAATCTAAGTGTTGATTATTGAATTCAGTGCAGTTTTATAACACCAAAGAACATGTACTTGGCATCTAGAATTAAGATGAAGATACAACGTAGTGTGTGCTCATGTAGATGAAAACAAAATCCATAAAGATTGATGATGTGGATGTCGTACTAAAAACTTATTTATTAACTCTAGGGGATATAGCACTCATATTTTTTATGCATCGTTCAGACTAAAATAGACATGGCATTTCCATTTGCTTAGATATTGTGTGTTCTGAAAAGGAAAGAGAAATATATCAACAATAAGCAGTTTACAATTTATCTACAAATTATGTAATGGAACCGGCATGATAAAAACGCCACTGTATCTTTCTTTGAACTTTATTACAACATGTAACACATGGAGCAGTTATCTCCAGAGAAGGGAGCCAGAACTTTTAGTACTTAATAATTAAGAATATGGTAATGGCAACATGGCACATCAGATTCTTGGAACCTATAAACATGAATACCCACACAATATAATTCTATTGAAGTAGTGGCCAGAACTTTGTAGTACTTAATAATTAAGAATACGTTAATGTCAACATGGCACATCAGATTCTTGGAACCTATAAACATTAATACGCCCCCTCGGCACTATGCAAATGTGTACATACATCATGTGAGACACAGTATACACTTGAAGATGATGTATAGCACTTGATGGCTCCTCCTCGCCGCGGCGCACCTTCAAGTATGATCTGGCCCGTCGCGCGCGGGTTGTGCGTAGCAGATTCTGCAGGTGCAACCTATAAAATCTAGAAAATATTATTTGGAAGTGTTCCTATATTAAGTATTTGGAAAATAAAAAGATCATAATATGGTTTTCACATTTATTGTTTAGATCAATAGTAGTTATGGACAATATTGTAAAACACGCTCTAAATAAATCTGAATGTAACTTGCTGTATAACCCTAAGAGTTTATTCTTGATGGCTTGATCTGTTGCACGATACAGTGGAGCTGCTAGGAGTGGGCCAGCAATTAGGTCCTCCAGATCATGTAAAATTCATAGGGAAGTTCTTTGTACCTATTTAGGGCTTTACTTTAACCACTGAGCTGGAACATGAAGGATGTAATAGGAGAAAAAAATATCAGTATAAGCATCCATAGCACGACACCCCATTCAATCATATAGTGTTATAGCTTTATATATAACTAAGCAAATTTAATCCATACTACATTCATGTCTTGCTAAAAAATAAAGTAACCATATATTGAGCAGATACTTTGTTATAAACTTTTGTCTGTATGTTTGAGCAGATACTTCGGTTCCTTTATTAGGGAAAAAAACTACCCAGAGTCCAAAAATATGCTTACAATCTATAAGAAATAAGGTCCAGCTTTGCAATATATTTGGTTTTATACAGATTAGGTTAAATGAACTACATGAGACATCATCACATATACCACCAAATTGTTCCCAAATGGCAAATATAGGAGTACATTAAATCACATGGATTAGTACGTTGATAGATAAATATGTATTAAACCCTCCAAAGAACTGTCGAGTACACCACACCATGCACTGCATTGATGCATTAGCCAAAATTAAAGCATCACTTAATTTCGGCAGGAGAAAAATAGGTCAGCATGCGTGGCTGATGCAGACAGTTTATGTAATGAACTGAACAAACCTGATCTTGTATCTTATTTCCCACCTAGTTAGAAATTAGTATATCACATAAGCACAAAAATAAACTAACCGCACCGACAGATTACTCTACTGATAGATTTCTCAATAAATACTCCAGTGATGGATTGCAAGATATATCTTCACTTCATGGGTGCATGTATATGCTAAATATTGTTTCACTAGTAGAAAAAGGGTCTTTTGTCCCGGTTGGTAAGGGTCTTTTGTCCCGGTTTTGTGAACCAGGACTAAAGGGTCGTTACTAATGCCCTGGCCCTTTAGTCCCGGTTCAATCAGGAACCGGGACTAAAGGCCCTCCGCGTGGCCGCTGGCTAGAGCTCCACCAGCTCCACCTTTAGTCCCGGTTGTAACATCAACCAGGACTAAAGGTAATTTTTTAAATTTTTTTCTCGATTTTCAAATTTATGAATTATTTTATAATTTAATCTCTAATCACCCACCCCTCATCACTGCTTAATTTAGCCTCTAATCTCTAATCACCCCTCATCATTCCAAATCATCTAACTTCCCGACCGGTCACCCATCCCTCTCACTACTCCAGCCCGAGCACGCTTAGCTTTTGGGTTCTATTCTCCTTCGTTTCCAAGTCTGCACTTGTTGTTTTCCTGACAATAGTAAGATGCCAATCCTATTAGCCCTCAGGAGTTTAGCTTGAGCATTAAGTCACACATTTCACTGTTTGAGTTTGAAACTATTATTGTACAAAACAATAATTATTTAGTAACACTAATATTTCTTGAATAAATAGTTTGACCACAGTTTGACCAGATTTGACCAAAATTCAAAAAAACCGAAACAATTATTTAGTAACACTAATATTTCTTGAATAAATAGTTTGACCATTGTTAGACCACAATTTGACCAGATTTGACAAAAATTCAAAAAAACTAAAATAATTATTTAGTAACACTAATCTTCTTGAATAATTATTTAATAACACTAATACTTCTTGAATAAGTAGTTTGACCATAGTTTGACCAGATTTAACGAAAATACAAAAAAAACTGAAATTTGAGCATACCTTTTTTCCTTTTAGAATTTGAGGATTCTAAAAATTTGCAAACAGGCCGTAGGCTGTCAAAATTGAAAGCGGATTTTCGTTCTGAACATTTTGATATATTATACGTTTTTTTCCGACATCGTATGCAAAAGTTATAGCCGTTTTACATTTTCCCTACATTTTTTGCAAAACATGTCCAAATTTAAGTTTTTTAATTTTCCTAACTAGTAGATGTAGTAATATAACTACCTCTCGAAGGATTTTATTTTTTTATCATTTTCTTTTGATTTTTTCAAAACAAAAAAGGCGATCGGGGGGGGGGGGGGGGGTAGAGTTTGAAAATGGGACCTTTAGTCCCGGTTTGAGACACAAACCGGGACTAAAGGGTGCGATGCCCTTTAGTCCCGGTTTGTGTCTCAAACCGGGACTAAACGTCCCACCCTTTAGTCCCGGTTTGTGTCTCAAACCGGGACTAAAGGTCTAATCTTTAGTCCCGGTTTGAGACACAAACCCGGACTAAAGGGCATCGCACCCTTTAGTCTCGGTTCGTGACTCAAACCGGGACTAAAGGGCTCAGGTGAACCGGGACTAATGCCTTAGCCGCACGAACCGGGACCAATGCTCACATTAGTCCCAGTTCGTGATTGAACCGGGACTAATGTGAATATTGCCCCGTGACCAAAGCCCTGTTTTCTACTAGTGTTCCTTCCAGAAGCTACTCAGGAGCACGCCCTTGATCTGTGCTAGACCTATATATTACATTGGATACATATGGGAGAAAGATCATTGACCGTGGACGTGAGGGATTTCTGTAAAGGTGAAATAACCAATTAAGCTACATAATATTACACGATTAGTGTTTACCTAAAGAGCCAGTGTGCATACATATTAGCCTCCTCTAGTTTTTTATATGAACTCTACATGCACAACCGAGTACTTTGATGATACTAATTCACTTAGCAGCATGGTCTTATTTGGTCCTTTGGACATCAAGATGACGCTGTATGAGAACAGGCTGACGACCTCCAGCGTTGATGACACCGAATGGCGATTCATAAATCTGGAAAGAAAAAATCTTTAGGGTGGGAGACGAGAGATTACATGGTGTTAAATATTACCGTATTAGAGAAGGAAAACAATACAAATTTCTAGATGTAATTATGTATCATGAAATTTACTTTTTATTGTAACGTGATGCAAATCCTTTTTTCTAACGCATGATGGTTGCATCTCAGCAGATCTACCTAGGCTATTCTACAATTTGAGCCGATATAACTTGGCTATGTAACTTCAGATTCAAATCTAAACCGCCAATAGCAAGAAAGAGAAAAGTTCAAAGGTGTAGAGATAGTCAAATTTACCTGCTATGGGGGACAGAGAATCGCATGTGAAGAGAACCTATTAGTGGGGAAACAATGTGACAGATCGGAGCGATGGAATCCCAAGGATTTGAGATGAGGCAGCGATTAGTGGAGAGCCACGATTGCAGCACCGGATTGAGGTGACCATCAAGACAAATATGTTATGTTGTGTTGGCTTGCGGCGGGGAGGCAAGACGAAGGATGATGGAAATAGATAGATAAAAGCGAGAGGGCGGCAGCAGCGAGTTCAATCCATGGGAGCAGTCTTACGGAGGGAGACATGGGGCGTCGATGTGAGATTGAGGGTGTGCGCAAATCTACCGGCCCAAAGTGATTTACATGCGTCTAGCCCGACACCTTCAACACGGCCGACGGCGGCGCCCAGGCCTACGATGCTGCCGCTCGCCACATCCACGGCAGACAGGCCAAGGTAAACTTCCCCGACACTCGCAGGGCGAACTGCAGAAGCAGAGCCGCGCCAACACCGCAACGTCCCCGTGCGCCTGCGAAGACGGCGACGTACTCTGCCGGTGCCTTATGCGGCAGCGCAGGCACGGGTGGAACAGCAGGCCGTGATGTCCAAGCGGCCTGAACCGATGGCCTATTTGAACATGGATGCATTCCTTGTTCTATGACGTGGTGTTTCTCAAAAAAAAGTTATATGACGTGTGTTAACATGAATACTTATATTCGTTTAAAAAAACCATGCATGCTTATTGGAAAAGGAGTCCTTCTTTAATCTTGATCGTTATAACTTGTACCCACGTGATGGATGGCTAGTGTTATTTTTTCTCTATAACGTGATTTTTTTTGAAGTTCTATAACGTGATTTTCATATGTGTAGACTGCGTCATGTTTTTTTAGCCCGTGGGGCTATAGATACATAGAGAGATGGGAGTTTTAAAACGTGATTTCTATATGTGTAGACTACGTCATGTTCTTTTAGCCCGTTGCAAGATAGAAAAGATAGGAATTTTTTTCACCTCAAAGAGAAAAAAGATAGGAGTTTTCTCTCTCTAGGATTTTATAGGTTGATCTACACCGTTATAATTTGATCCCATCAGATTAACTGTTCCTAATTACTAATTAACGTGGTAATTTCTTGGAAGTCTGTAATTAGTATAGGTATAGGTATAGATATAGATATAGATAGATCTGGCCTCTACATAGTTCAGATGCACACAACCAACAGAAAAACACACACAAAAAGACGTCAGCAAATAGCAAATTCATATAAGACCAAAGCTATGCGTAGGCGAGGGAAAAAACCCACAAAACGATCAGATACGCGATTAGCATACTATGACAATGACCATATCCGTACCAGTCATCTCATGACACCACATGGAGGACAAAATTCTGTTGTTGGTTGTTGGTGTTTGCAAAGTGTGTGGTGCCTTGTTGGGCCTTTTGCATGTAATGCTGACTACTTCCTCCGTCCTATAATGTAAGACATTTTTTTTACAGATTCTAGCTTGATGACGATGTTTCAATGTTATCACCTTTTTGTTCCGTGATAAGTGCTTCGATGGTGATCACATGTAGCAGCTTCCCGATAATGCTCCAACTCGCTCTTTTTTTTCTCATTTTCTCCCTACTTCTGGTTCGTGTTTAGTTGTAAAATGGAAACTGGTGTATTCTTGTTGAGCAATTAATTGAAAGGGGATGCCAATTTAAAAACAGTAGTTAACATTTTAAAATAAATAACCAATATGTTTCAAATACATGAAAAATATGCAATAAATATTTTTTTCCAAATACGTACCGGTCTCATTAACGGTATGCAAATATGCATAAACAACCAATATGTTTCAATATTTTTTTCAATCCATGGGAGCAGTTGTACGGAGGGAGACTTGGGACGTCGATGTGAGATTGAGGGTGTGCGCTAATCTACCGGCCCAAAGTGATTTACAAGCGTCTAGCCCGACACCTTCAACACGGCCGACGGCGGCGCCCAGGCCTACGACGCTGCCTCTCGCCACATCCACGGCAGACAGGCCAAGGTAAACTTCCCCGACACTCGCAGGGCGAACTGCAGAAGCAGAGCCGCGCCAACACCGCAACGTCCCCGTGCGCCTGCGAAGACGGCGACGTACTCTGCCGGTGCCTTATGCGGCAGCGCAGGCACGGGTGGAACAGCAGGCCGTGATGTCCAAGCGGCCTGAACCGATGGCCTATTTGAACATGGATGCATTCCTTGTTCTATGACATGGTGTTTCTCAAAAAAAATTATATGACGTGTGTTAACATGAATACTTATATTCGTTTAAAAATACCATAGATGCTTATTGGAGAAGGACTCTTTCTTTAATCTTGATCGTTATAACTTGTACCCACGTGATGGATGGCTAGTGTTATTTTTTCTCTATAACGTGATTTCCATATGTGTAGACTGCGTCATGTTTTTTTAGCCCGTGGGGCTATAGATACATAGAGAGAGATGGGAGTCTTGAAACATGATTTCTATATGTGTAGACTACGTCATGTTCTTTTAGCCCGTTGCAAGATAGAAAAGATAGGATTTTTTTTCACCTCAAAGAGAAAAAAGATAGGAGTTTTTTCTCTCTAGGATTTTATAGGTTGATCTACACCGTT
The DNA here is from genome assembly GCF_018294505.1 of Triticum aestivum. NCBI lineage: Eukaryota > Viridiplantae > Streptophyta > Magnoliopsida > Poales > Poaceae > Triticum > Triticum aestivum. Next base: position 725,280,103 of record NC_057800.1, on the reverse strand, counting down.
ATAATTTGATCTCACTAGATTAACGGTTCCTAATTACTGATTAACGTGGTAATTTCTTGGAAGTCTGTAATTAGTATAGGTATAGGTATAGGTATAGATATAGATATAGATAGATCTGGCCTCTACATAATTCAGATGCACACAACCAACAGAAAAACACACACAAAAAGACGTCAGCAAATAGCAAATTCATATAAGACCAAAGCTATGCGTAGGCGAGGGAAAAAACTCACAAAACGATCAGATACGCGATTAGCATACTATGACAATGACCATATCCGTACCAGTCATCTCATGACACCACATGGAGGACAAAATTCTGTTGTTGGTTGTTGGTGTTTGCAAAGTGTGTGGTGCCTTGTTGGGCCTTTTGCATGTAATGCTGACTACTTCCTCCGTCCCATAATGTAAGATATTTTTTTACAGATTCTAGCTTGATGGCGATGTTTCAATGTTATCACCTTTTTGTTCGGTGATAAGTGCTTCGATGGCGATCACATGTAGCAGCTTCCTGATAATGCTCCAACTCGCTCTTTTTTTCTCATTTTCTCCCTACTTCTGGTTCGTGTTTAGTTGTAAAATGGAAACTGGTGTATTCTTGTTGAGCAATTAATTGAAAGGGGATGCCAATTTAAAAACAGTAGTTAACATTTTAAAATAAATAACCAATATGTTTCAAATACATGAAAAATATGCAACAAATATTTTTTTCCAAATACGTACCGATCATTTTCCCAAATTCGTGATGAATGTTTTTCATACACACGAACATGAACATTTTTATATTTTCTGTATTTTTTTGATGTTTTTCTAAATTGAACTTAACAATTTTTCAATCTGTGAAATAAAAATTCGGCTGCTGGTATAGAGCGCATTCGTAGGAGCACGCGAGAGGTTGGACGTAGGCGCTGTGCTCCGTGCTTGCCTAGAAGAATATGGCCCAACCAATATACTACAGTACTAGCAAGGAAACGAGCTCGAAATTTTGTTCACTAGTAGTACATAGTAGGAACCAGACCACACGTACCGCGGCGGGCACAGAGCTGGCCACCGGCAACGCGTTGACGCGCAGACGAGTCGTGAACCGACGGCGGTGGCGGCGCCATCCCGCAACGACTTCCATGCCGGGCTGGATACCACGTAAGATCATTCTTTTCCCATCCAATGTGCGTGCCAATTCTGCACCACACACCAATCGCTTGCATAAAAGCACGCTCCGTCGATCCAGTCCCATACCACATCACGATATTCACAATCCACCAAGTCACAGCCCATGATCATGATGCACCGTGCTACGATCATCGCGCTCGTTGCGCTGATCTGCTGCCTCGTGGCAGCCGGCGGAGCGCGCGCGCAGCCGTTCGACTACCCGGCGGCGAGGCTGGCCACGACCTGGGCCAACACGGACGCCGCCCTGCCGCACCACGTCGTCTACACCGACGGCTCCGTGGCGCGCGCCGCCCTGCTGCGTCTCAACCCGGCCGGCCTCGGCCCCTCCTACGCCTTCGGCTTCTTCTGCACCGCCAGTCAACCACGCGGCAACGGCCCCGCGGCCCCGTGCACGGAGTTCCTTCTCGGCGTCGCCGTCGTGTACTGCAACAGCGGCGCGGGCATGACGTTCGTCACGGCCGGCGTCCCGCAGGTCGTCTGGTCGGCCAACCGCGGCAGCCCCGTCCGGGAGGGCGCCGCGGCCGAGCTCACGCCGGAGGGCGACCTCGTGCTCAGGTCCAGTAACGGCGCGGTCGTGTGGTCGGCCGGCACCAAGGGCCGGTCCGTCGCCGGGGCGCGCATCGGCAGCGACGGCAACCTGGTGCTGTTCGACGGGCGCAACGCCACGGTGTGGCAGTCGTTCGACCACCCCACGAACGCGCTCCTCGTCGGGCAGTCGCTGAAGCACGGGGCGCGGCTCACCGCCAACGCGTCGACCGCGGACTGGCGCGATGGGAGGCTCTACCTCGCCGTCGACGACGATGGACTGAATGCCTACGTCAACGCCACGCCGCCGCAGCGCTACTACCACCTCGGCCTCAGCGAGACCGCACCCGGCGCCTACGCGACGTACACCAACGGCAGTCTCACGGTTTCCGCTCGTCCCGCAGCCCCGCCTCTGGCAGCCATGGAGCTGCCCACCGTCGGGGCAGGCACGGTGCAGTACATGCGGCTGGAGCACGACGGCCACCTCCGGATCTACGAGTGGCGCTCGGGCTGGGCGCCGGTGTACGACGTGCTCAAGTCTGCTACGAACTGATGAGTCCTGAGCACCATACATACATACATCAAGGCATATGGCAATGTCCTAGAAAAATATGACACGAATAAAGTTCTGCGACATGTATGTACAAATTCCATTATAGAAAAAAATGGACATAAATCTTGTCTCCGTTCTCTCTATATTGATCACCTCATGCCAGATGGATGGTGACTTAGCTTGTGCCGAACCCAATAATGTCTATAATCCTAGAAACACCTCTAAAACTATGCTGGTTTCTGCCTTGGCTTAATAAAGTTGGGGCCGAGGAAACCCCTATGTTTTAAAAAAACACCTCTAAAACTATGACATTATACTATTGTATCTGGTACTAGTGCACACATACAGAATCAACAATAAAAATAACTATCCACTTTAGCTATATGTAAGTCGTCTGAATTTTAAATTTAGATCAATCAATTTTCTAACCGTTGATTCTTTTGTCAAGATTTGTGTTGTTTTCTTTCTTTGGTTGCTAAGGTTGATTTTTGACTTGTCCCTATTTGGGGTAAGTCAAACTTTTCTTATGCTGCATTTTTTATTTGCCCCTGTTTGGGGTAGGTCAATCTTTTCTTAGAGCATCACCAACAGGCCCCCAAAAAATGCCTTACGCACTAAAACTTTAGCGCACGCGTGTGCACGCGGGCTGCTACAGGTGGGGCCGCTAGATTGGGCGCTGTATTTTTGTGCATTTGAAAAACCTCTTCGTCAGTCCCGTGCGCAAAAAGACGATTTTGACGCCACAAAAGAATTATACCGCGTTCAGGTGAAGTGCGCCTGTTGAAGATGCTCTTAAGTTGAATTTTTGACTTGCCCCTATTTGGGTAAGTCAAATTTTCGATTGGGCTTGAAGCCCATTATACGTTGTCTGTTTGTTTTTCTATGGCTTTTTTCTTTTGCTTTTATTTTTTATATCGTTTATTTCCATATGGGTATTTTTTTGCATTTGGATGAGTGAAAATGTATGCATGCAATTATTGTACAATATGAGTGTCAATTACACTAGAGTGTGAAAAGTGCACTATTGTACGATTATTCTTTCCATATTTGAAAGTCCAATTTCAATGTCAAGCTGAGAGCAAGTATTTTTATCTCGTTTTCTTTCTTCTTAAAGGGTAATACCAATGCCACTATTTCATTGTTTTTTAGAAAAATCCATTGTTTTGATTAGTTTTAGTTTTTATTTCTTTTCCTTTTTTTCTTAATGAGTAATCACAGTGCCACTAATTCATTCTTCCTTAGAAAAAACTATTATTTTTATTTAGTTCTAGTTTTATTTCATTTTCTTTCTTCATTAAGGGTAACATCAATTCCACTAATGCGTTCCTTCTTACGAAACAGCTTAGCTCCACTAATTTATTTTGTTCTAGTTTTATTTTAATTATTTTCATTTTCTTTCTTTCGGAAGGGTATTAAATTGCAACTAACTCATTCGTTCTTAGAAAATTTATTTTTTATTTTTTGTTTTATTTTATTTCTTCTTTAAGGGTATAATACAAATAACATTAATTCATTCCTTCTTAGAAAACTTTTTTTTAAGGAAAATCCAGATAGCATGCTTATTTTTGCATATTACGGAAAAAGCAATTTATGTATAATGTGTGTGCAAAATTTTGTCATTACTTGTTTTATTTGTTTAATTTTCTTTCTCCTTAAAGGGTAATACTAATGACACTAATTCATTCTTCCTTAGAAAACTTACTTGGCTTCTTCTTTTTTCATTTTATTCTTTAAGGGTAATTCCAATTACACCAATTTATTCTTTCTCATAAAACTTCATTTTTGTGAGAAAAAAATCATTGTTATATGTCTGTTCTTGTGTATTGTAAAAAACAGAATTTCAGTGTAATTGCATGGAATTATTATTATTATTATTATCATTTTTCTTCTTAACGAGTAATACCAATGGCTCTAATTCATTATTTCGTATATTTTATTCTTATTTTATTTTACTTAGTTCGTATTTAAGCATTATACCTTTGTTACTAATAGATTTTCTTGTTGGAAACTTCTCTTTTTACGAAATTTCACAACTATATGCTTATTATTGCATATCACAATAAGATGCAATTTATGTGTAAATTGCGTAAAAAAATTGCGCTATTTGTTTCAATATTTTTTTCTTTTATCTCTTATTTAAATGAAAATACCAATTCTGAAAATTCATGAATCCTTACAAAATATCATTATTTTGATTATGTTTAGTTTTTATTTTATTTTTTTCTTCTTTAAGTGTAATACGAATGTCACTACCTTAGGAAAGTTTTTTATACGAAAATTCCACTATTACATGTTTATGCCTGCATTTTATAAAAGAGCATTTTTTTTTGTAAATTATGTCAAAACTTTGCCATTATGTTTTATTTATTATCATCTTGAAGGGCAATCGGTGCCACTAATTCATTCTTTCTCTTAAAACTACATTACTTTTATTTTGTTTCAACTTTCATTTCATTTTATTTCTACTTAAAATGTAATACAAATGCCACTTATTCATTCCTTCTTAGAAACTTCATTATTTTGATCCCCACCCCCTGTTTTTATATCATTTTATTTGTTCTTTAAGGGAACTTTTAAACTTGGTAGAACTTTGGATGGAAGGGAGGGGCCTCTAGACCAGGCCTGGGATTTGCATATCAGACTTGTCAAGGCCGGCCCGAAATTTGGGCTGGTGTGGGAATGATCAGGTTTAACACAAGTTACCTTAATTGCTGGGAAAAAAACATTGCTACCTTAACTTGGTATTTCCAAATTCAAATTGTCGTGTAATATGAAAAAATGTTCAAACACAAAAAAGGTGTCTGTTGTGTATGTTGGGAAAATGTTCTGTATATATGTGTAAAATATTTTTAGAAGTGAGAAAATATTCATGTATTGAAAAATAATGTTGGCATATTCAAAAGGCTATGTTCACATATGAAAAGAAAAGACAATAAATAAACAGAGAAAAAAGTGATGGAAAATAAAGAAACAAAAATGTAATAAAAATGAATGGAAAAAACCAATACTTTTTTTCATTGTATTCATTTCCATGGCCAGTTATGTTTCTTTTTTAGTTTCAATGTGAGCGTGGTTCTATGAAGCTCCGTTTCTATATGCATAGGAGCCATAGAGAAATGTCATGGTTAATTGCTAAATGAAGATATTTTCTTATTGTTGATTCTGTATGGGGTGTGGCTAGGTCTCAGTCGACTGAGATTTAACCAAGTCTCAATCATGTGATATAACATGTAAAAAAGAAAAAAAACTGAAAAGAAAATTTTACACGGATCTCAATGTAAGACCTCACGGATATAGCATCGACTGAGGCTTAACAAAGTCTCGGTCGATCGAAACTTAGCAAAACTGTAGAGATTATTTCGCTTTGGCACAAGCTAATCACACGTGAAGTCGCCATGCTTTTGTCATGAAGTACTCAATGTAGAGAGAATGGAGAGATGATTCGTGCCATTTTTTCGATATTGGAATTTGTACATATACATGTCCCAGAACTTTATTCGTGTCATATTTTCAAGGACAATGCCATATGCTACTGTATTATGTGCGTGTAGTGTTCAGGAGTCATCAGTTCCTGGCAGGCTTTGACCTGCGCCTTGATATGCATGGTGGAGTTGTAGTGCACCACGTCCGGCTCACCGTCTGCATCGAGAACACCTTCGACTGCAGGTAGCATGACCCGTCGCCGGCGTCCAGGCCGTAGTAGAACTGCGCCGCCGCGCAGGCGCAGTCGTCCAGGCACGCCTTCTTGCACGCCTCCTCGCTTACCCTCTCCACGGCGCGCATGCTCGTGCCGTGGTCGTTGAAGTAGGCCGTGCCCGGCAGCGACACCAGCCGGTGCTGCGTGCGTGGCCGCCGCGACGGGCGGCACGACGTTGGAGGCGGCGTGGTCGGGACGCAGCCGCGGTTGGGCCTCCGGAAGTCCACCGGCCGGAAGTTCACCGCGTCGGGGCAGCTGCACTGCGTGTCGTCCGTGCACACACCGTACGCGCCGCAGCGCAGCCGCCATCCGGGAAGAGGCGCAGCACGTCGAACACCGGCGCCCAGCCCGAGCGCCACTCGTAGATCCGGAGGTGGCCGTCGTGCTCCAGCCGCATGTACTGCACCGTGCCGGCGCCGACGGTGGGCAGCTCCATGGCTGCCAGAGGCGGGGCTCCGGGCCGGGCGGACACCGTGAGGCTGCCATTGGTGTACGTTGCGTAGGCGCCGGGTGAGGTCTCGCTGAGGCCGAGCTGGTAGTAGCGCTGAGGCGGCGCGGCGTTGACGTAGGCGCTCAGGCCGTCATCGCCGACGGCGAGGTAGAGCCGACCATCGCGCCAGTCCGCGGCCGACACGTTGGCGGTGAGCCGAGCGCCGTGCTTCAGCGACTGCCCGACGAGGAGCGCATTGGTGGGGTGGTCGAACGACTGCCACACCGTGGCGTTGCGCCCGTCGAATAGCACCAGGTTTCCGTCGCTGCCGATGCGCGCCCCGGCGACGGACCGGCCCTTGGTGCCGGTGGACCACAAGACGGCTCCGCCGGAACCCGACCTCAGAACCAGGTCGCCCTCCGGCGTGAGCTCCGTGGTGGCGCCCTCCCGGACCGGGATGCCGCGGTTGGCCGACCAGACGACCTGCGGGACGCCGGCCGTGACGAACGTGATACCCGCGCCGCTGTTACAGTACACGACGGCGACGCCGAGCAGGAATTCCGTGCACGGGGCCGCGGCGCCGTCGCCACGGGGGCGGCTGGCGGTGCAGAAGAAGCCGAAGGCGTAGGAGGGGCCGAGGCCCGCCGGGTTGAGCCGCAGCAGGGCCGCGCGCGCCACGGAGCCGTCGGTGTAGACGACGTGGTGCGGCAGGGCGGCGTCCGTGTTGGCCCAGGTCGTGGCCAGCCTCGCCGCCGGGTAGTCGAACGGCTGCGCGCGCGCTCCGCCGGCTGCCACGAGGCAGCAGATCAGCGCGATGATCGTAGCACGGTGCATCATCATGGGCTGTGTCTTACCGATTTGTGAATATTGTGATGTGGTATGGGAGCACTGTGGTGCAAGAACGTTCGACGGAGCGTGCTTTTATACAAGCGATTGGTGTGTGGTGCAGAATTGGCACGCACATTGGATGGGAAAGACGAAAGAATAATGGTGGCGTCCAGCCCGGCGTGGAAGTCGTCGCGGGATGGCGCCGCCGCCGCCGCCACTGCCGTCGGTTCACGACTCTTCTGCGCGTCGTCAACGCGTTGCCGGTGGCCAGCTCCGTGCCCGCCGTACGTATGTACTCATGTGCATATCTGGTACCCCCTCCAGTCTTATTTACATCTAAATACATTCTCTTTTATTCATTTTAATGACAAGTATTTCCGGATGGATGGAGTACGTGATTTTGTTAGTAGTAATACTAATTTCCGCGCTCGTTCCTTGGTTGTATATGGAAATGGCTAGAAATCAGTCAACTAACTTTTTCATTTGTGGTCAGTCGATTTATTAGCCATTGGATGCAAAATCAAAGGCCCACAGTGCTTCTTTAACCTCCATCTCTTTGAGCCGCCAGCCACCGCCGGTCGAACCGTCGGCCAACCGCCGCCTGCACCGCCTCTTCTCCCCGCCCTCCCCGAAACCACTCCCCACCGTCGGTCCTCCGCCGCCCCGGCCATCCCTCTAGGCCTCCCATGTCGAGCTTTTTCTCCGGCGAATCCCCACGCCACCGCGCCCCACCACCGCCGGCGACCACCACCCCCACCCTGGGTAGCCTCTCCGGCAAGCACCCCCTCCTCGCTGCGCGGCTGGTTCTTTCTTCCCTCCGGCGAAGTCGATGAACTGATCAAGGGAGTCTGCTGGCTAGGGCTCTTCTGTGTGCATACAACGAAGCCGTTTAGTCACACTGACCTCTTGTGACAGATGAGGAACGCGTGGGCATCAGCACAAGGTGTGAATTTCAATATTAAAGGCCCAAAGCTTTTCCTGGTGCAGTGTCATTGTCTTGGTGATTGGAAGAGGATCATGGGGGGTGGTCCGTGGATCTTCCGCAATTCTGCACCTGTTATCATACAAGAGCATGATGGTTTTACTGATGTGTGTGAGTACAAGTTGAACAAGATACCGCTTTGGGCAAGGGTGAAGGGGCTGCCGGATGATTTAACAACGAAGAAGAAGCTGGCAGAGAAGGTGGCAGCAAAGGTGGGTGAGCCACCGTTCATCGTCATTGTCAATGAAGGAAAAAAATTAATCCGGCAAGCACCTTGAGGGTCAGAGTCTATGTGGATGTTAATAAACCTCTGGTCTGGTTTGTGCCAATAACACTCAAGGGGAGCAAAAGGTATCCGGTGTTTTATGACAAGTTGCCTGATTTTTATTACTTTTGTGGCCTGATGGGGCACATAGTGGAGGAGTGTTGTGATGGCATACATGATCCTGGATCGTGTGAATGGGGGGGAGTGTCTTCTGTGGAGTAACGAGACGTCCAGGTTTGCAGATGTTGGGAGGGGAAGCATGGAAGGAGGAGGTAGAGGTAGTAGAATAGGTGGAAGAGGTACTAGGGGGAGGCAAGGAAGAGGAGGTCCGGTCGGAGGGAAAGATGGGGTAGCTGGTGGCACAAAATGGAGCTGACTCAGATTTCATACCCGATGGTCAGTACCTGCTGGAAACCAACAGAACTGCTCGTAAACGGCTTGTGTCAGTGGATAGCACTGACAACGTTGGTGGGCAAGCTTTACCAAATTTGGCGAGGAAAGTGGCTGGCACAATTTTGTTTTTGGAGAATGGGGCGGTGAACAATAGTTCAGGGACGGCAATATCTACCCCAGAGGAAGATCCGGTGGTGAAGAGGAGAAGGCGGGAGGGAGAGACTATGGTTGAAGACTTGGATGTGACAACTCAAGCGGCCTCCATTGAGGAGGACCGCCGAGCCCAATGAGGACCCTTTGCTGAAACTGCCGCGGAATTGGCAATCCCGCGACGGTTCGTGAGCTCCGCGATCTCGTGGAGGCGTGTGCGCCGATGGTACTCTGTATTGTTGAAACACAAATTGCAAAGTACCGGGTGGAAGGCTTGGATGGTAGTTTAGGGTTTACTGGTAGTTTTGGTGTTGCGAGTAGCGGACGTAATGGAGGTTTATGCATGTACTAGAAGGATGATGTTGATCTTGAAATAAAGAGCTTTTCTCAGTATCATATAGATTCAGTTGTGAAAGAACCGGGTAAAGATATGTGGCACCTATCATGCTTCTACGGTGTAGCGAACAAAATACTGGCATCTTCCTCCTCGGCACTCCGGTGCAGGTGGCCACAACTGCTCCACGCCATTCTTCGAAGAACGATGGCATGCTCGGCTGCATGCATCCAGCGCCTGCCCATTCCGACTCGGGAGGTGTTAGGGTTGTCGGCGTGGTCATAATGCCTTGCGTGCGTGGAAAGACAAGCCGAGCATGCAGATGATTCTCATTCTCTCATCTTAAAAATCAAAAATATATTTCTGAATTACTCCGAAGAGTTTACAGATGATGCCCTCGCAACCCTGCTAGTTTAGTTTAGTTTCAAAAATAAGAAAAGAGATTCGTACATCATTTTCCAGACTGCCACATATATATATCTACAGGCCTACGAACACTTATTCCTTGCCCTTATGCCGAGACGAGCACAAGTAACAAAGCCATCACGGCGGCGGTGAGCCGCGCCGCGGCTGCGTCGGGGGCCATAGACTCGGCGGCGGTTGTGTTGGTGGTGACCGCCGTGGCGCGCGACTCGGCGACTACCTGTACGGTGAAGTTGCAGGGTGGCCGTGACACGTCCTTGTCGGTGACGAGGGCGAGGCCCTGGAAGTCGCACGCCAATGGCACCTGCCCCTGCGCCTGGTAGTAGGCGTTGAACGCGTAGGAGGCGTTCCCGGCGGCGTCCAGCGCGCCGCAGCTGCAGGCGTAGCCGAGGGGCGTGCAGTCGGCGCGCGAGCACGCGTAGGCCACGTTCTCCGCGACCGCCGTCGTGTTGGTGGCGTTGGGGCTCAGCACGCACCACCGCCGCGGCAGGTACTGCACGCCCCTAGCCCCCGCCGGCATGACCGGCCGCCCGTTGCCACGGAGGTCCAGCGGGAACTTTGGGCGGCCGTCGAACGTGAAGATGCCCCAGTGCCGCTCGAAGTTGCCCGGGGCGACGCTCTTGGCGTCCTCGTCCATGAGCCCGAAGAGGTAGACCTCGATGCGGGCGTGCGGGCGTAGGGGCGTGCCCTGCCGCGCCGCCAGCCGCTTGAGCAGCCCGGTGTAGAACCTCTCCGCGTAGGGCACGGTGGCGTGCTTGTCGCCGTCCGTCGGCCAGCCGACCTCGCCGATCACCACCGGCAGGCTCCCGAAGCCGATCTTGTCGAGCGCGGAGACGAGCGTGTCGAAGTTGGCGTCGAACACGTTGGTGTAGTTGATGCCGTTGTCGATGACGGGCGTGGGAGGCGCGCCGTCGAAGAAGGCGTAGTCGATGGGGAAGTTGTCGTTGCCGTAGAGGCTGAGGAACGGGTAGATGTTGACGCTGAAGGGCGCGCCGCTGTGGTTGAGGAAGCCGACCATGTCGGTGATGACGGCGGCGACGTCGTCCCGGAACTTCCCCGCCGACGGGACGGGGTTGCTGGCCGGAGAGTCGTAGACGTCGGCGTTCACCGGGACCGTGGCCTTGATGGCCGCCCCGTGACCGGCCTCGTCGAGCGCGCGCTGGATGTTCTTGAGCGCCGGCACGGTGACGTTGTCGTAGGTGCCGTTGTACGCCGTGAGGAACGGCTCGTTCCCGATCGCCACGAATCTGACGGATGGATCAACAACCAGTACATCAGATCAGTTGCGAGAAAGACGGACGAAAATGACGAAGTAAGTAACTGCAAGCCCCGCACGTACTTGATGTTGACGCCCCCGTGGTAGTCGTACTTGGTGACGTTCACCTTGACCCATTCCTTGGCCCGGCGGTAGTCGGCGGCCACGGCGGCGAGCATGTCGTTGGGCACGGCGATCATGGTCTCGATGCCGGTCCCGGCGAGCCCCATCATGGTGGTCTCGTCGGCGTCGAAGATCTTCACCTTCTTGAACCCGTTGTCCTTGAGCAGCTGGGCCATCACCTTGGGCGGCAGCCGGCGCGTGGCCATGGTGCCCCAGTTCACCCCGAGCCCCTCCACCGGCGCCCCCGCCACCGCGGCCGCCAGCACCACCGCCACCACCGCCGCGCAGCACGCCATTGCTCTGCTCGGTCGAGGATCGCCAGGAAACGCCGCGCGCGATTAATAGAGGAACGGAACCAACCGAGATGCGACACGCACGTACGCACCGCGCGCGTGTACGTGCCACCGGAATAAATTGGGCAACTTTCCGAGCGACCGATCTATGGCTGGTGGGTCGAACAACCGCAACTTTTTGGATCTCTATCGGCCGGCCGGCCGGCCGGGGAAAAGCAAATGGAGAGCGGCGACGCTGGGGCAATCAATGGCGTCGCCAGCCACGTACTACGGCGTGGAGTTAACCACCGGCCGTCTGTATCGGAAGAGGTAGCGGTTAATTTGTCCTCTGTGAATCGGACGTGGGAACGAAGGACCCCAACTGAACTGTAGAGGCCGCGGGGGAAGTGGGAACCGCGCGAGAAATATATCTCGCTCAACACGAGATGGAAGCAGGTCTTGACTGAAGGATTTCCTCCGCGCTGCAGTACTCGCCCAGCCCATATTCATGCATTCTCGTCACTCGCTCGCTGTTGCTTCGCTGGTTCATTGTTTGCTTCGGTTTTACTTTTAGAGAAAAGACATCGGCCGAACCCGAGAAGAGACTTGAACCTAATCAGACTTTGATTTAACAAAGCCATCAATCGGCCAGGATTACATCGATCGGCCACTTACAAGCAACAGGAAAAAAAGAAGTAAAGCAAGACTCAACATCAGGCGGTCGATACAAGGTGCAAAACACGATAGTGCACAAACCAAGACCATACAAGCAACTACCAAGATGAAGCGACTCAATAGCAAAAAACCACCACATTTGCGGCTAGGTTTGCAGGAAACCACCGACTCGTTAATCCGTTGCAGAAAACACCAGAAAATTTGCTAAGTCGTTGCAAAAAGGCACTGCTTGGTAAGTGGGGCCGGATTGTAAGGAGCTTAACTGGCAAAAAATTAGCACACACCCCTAGATATTTACAGAAAAGGCAATCAGGCCCACTGGCCTTGCCGTCTAGTACGCACGGCGACGCCCTCGTCGGTGTAGGAGACGACCACGGCCGTAGCAGATGACGAGGAGGCGGCTGGGGTGCGCGCATTTCCGAGGCGTTGGCCTGCCGGTGCTGTAGCGAGGGTGGCGGTCGGGTCAGCGACATGGAGCACGCGCCAGGAGCCGAAGCAGAGGAGCAGCACCCTCTTCCTCCGATGTGGTCAAGGGGGGGTTTGGAGGGGGAGGCGACAAGATGAGTCCACCTGCTCGACTTCCCGTCGCCCTCATCCACGAAGGAGGACGAGCTCGATCTAGAGGCCACTCCGGCGCTTGTGCAGCTGCAGCGTCCACACGAGGCGCAGCCACTTGAGGGTCCTGGCCGGCTCCTCCCCGTTGCTTCCGCTGGAGCCGGCGGCTGACGACGCGCCGCCGTTCATCTCCTGGCGGGCCGCCCCTGAGCGGGCCGCCCCTGTGTGTGGGTGTGTCGAAGGCAGCGGCGAGATCGCAGGGGATGTGCAACTGCGCAGCATGAGCTCGCCCGACGCCGACAGGTCCTCTTCGAAGCGCGCAAACCAGCTGCGCTCCTCCTCCTCCCTCATCCTCCCGGCCCGGAGCAGAGCGGCGGCGGATGGCAGCAGCCGGCGGCGGCGCGTAGTGGATAGGGCATTGGTGTTCCACCGGGGAGGATCTGATTGCTTTTGTTTTTTAGATCTAGGGGTGTATGTGCTAATTTTTTGCTGAGTCAATTCCTTACAATCCGGCCCCACTTGTCAGAAAGTGATTGAACGGGCCAAATCACCCGATCAGTGCTTTTTGCAACGACTTAACAAATTTTTTGGTGTTTTCTGCAACGGATTAACGAGTTGGTGGTTTTCTGCAAACTTAGCCACAAATGTGCTGGTTTCTTGCAATTGACTCAGATGAAGCTGAAGGACTGAGCTTGATGGATCCGTCGAGGTCTTCGGCCACCAAAGAGCCAGCACCAGGCAACCACCGAGCCTGTGGAAAACAACAATGTAAAAGGAGAAGGCCCAAGTCCACTTCTTCATGATGAACAACCTGGGCACAATGACATATGTCTTTGTCGCCGTAGAAGGCCACAACCTCCTCGTCCCGGATCAGAAGGGCGTCGCACCGTCGGCAGGCGAAATGGTTCACCAAGAACCCGAATTCACATATGGCCACCATGTGTACCATGGGAGCGGCTACAACAGACCACATTTAGCTCCACAAGAAACAGTCGTTGCCATGACACATCCACGAAAGAGACGCGCGTCTTCAGGATAGGAACACGAAACAAATCAACATGACGAAAAGTTGATGAAGAGAAATGCCGCCACAGCAGGCACCAACACATCTCAACACGACATGCCCATATTCATGCATTCTCGTCACTCGCTCGCTGTTGCTTCGCTGGTTCATTGTTTGCTTCGGTTTTACTTTTAGAGAAAAGACATCGGCCGAACCCGAGAAGAGACTTGAACCTAATCAGACTTTGATTTAACAAAGCCATCAATCGGCCAGGATTACATCGATCGGCCACTTACAAGCAACAGGAAAAAAAGAAGTAAAGCAAGACTCAACATCAGGCGGTCGATACAAGGTGCAAAACACGATAGTGCACAAACCAAGACCATACAAGCAACTACCAAGATGAAGCGACTCAATAGCAAAAAACCACCACATTTGCGGCTAGGTTTGCAGGAAACCACCGACTCGTTAATCCGTTGCAGAAAACACCAGAAAATTTGCTAAGTCGTTGCAAAAAGGCACTGCTTGGTAAGTGGGGCCGGATTGTAAGGAGCTTAACTGGCAAAAAATTAGCACACACCCCTAGATATTTACAGAAAAGGCAATCAGGCCCACTGGCCTTGCCGTCTAGTACGCACGGCGACGCCCTCGTCGGTGTAGGAGACGACCACGGCCGTAGCAGATGACGAGGAGGCGGCTGGGGTGCGCGCATTTCCGAGGCGTTGGCCTGCCGGTGCTGTAGCGAGGGTGGCGGTCGGGTCAGCGACATGGAGCACGCGCCAGGAGCCGAAGCAGAGGAGCAGCACCCTCTTCCTCCGATGTGGTCAAGGGGGGGTTTGGAGGGGGAGGCGACAAGATGAGTCCACCTGCTCGACTTCCCGTCGCCCTCATCCACGAAGGAGGACGAGCTCGATCTAGAGGCCACTCCGGCGCTTGTGCAGCTGCAGCGTCCACACGAGGCGCAGCCACTTGAGGGTCCTGGCCGGCTCCTCCCCGTTGCTTCCGCTGGAGCCGGCGGCTGACGACGCGCCGCCGTTCATCTCCTGGCGGGCCGCCCCTGAGCGGGCCGCCCCTGTGTGTGGGTGTGTCGAAGGCAGCGGCGAGATCGCAGGGGATGTGCAACTGCGCAGCATGAGCTCGCCCGACGCCGACAGGTCCTCTTCGAAGCGCGCAAACCAGCTGCGCTCCTCCTCCTCCCTCATCCTCCCGGCCCGGAGCAGAGCGGCGGCGGATGGCAGCAGCCGGCGGCGGCGCGTAGTGGATAGGGCATTGGTGTTCCACCGGGGAGGATCTGATTGCTTTTGTTTTTTAGATCTAGGGGTGTATGTGCTAATTTTTTGCTGAGTCAATTCCTTACAATCCGGCCCCACTTGTCAGAAAGTGATTGAACGGGCCAAATCACCCGATCAGTGCTTTTTGCAACGACTTAACAAATTTTTTGGTGTTTTCTGCAACGGATTAACGAGTTGGTGGTTTTCTGCAAACTTAGCCACAAATGTGCTGGTTTCTTGCAATTGACTCAGATGAAGCTGAAGGACTGAGCTTGATGGATCCGTCGAGGTCTTCGGCCACCAAAGAGCCAGCACCAGGCAACCACCGAGCCTGTGGAAAACAACAATGTAAAAGGAGAAGGCCCAAGTCCACTTCTTCATGATGAACAACCTGGGCACAATGACATATGTCTTTGTCGCCGTAGAAGGCCACAACCTCCTCGTCCCGGATCAGAAGGGCGTCGCACCGTCGGCAGGCGAAATGGTTCACCAAGAACCCGAATTCACATATGGCCACCATGTGTACCATGGGAGCGGCTACAACAGACCACATTTAGCTCCACAAGAAACAGTCGTTGCCATGACACATCCACGAAAGAGACGCGCGTCTTCAGGATAGGAACACGAAACAAATCAACATGACGAAAAGTTGATGAAGAGAAATGCCGCCACAGCAGGCACCAACACATCTCAACACGACATGCCCATATTCATGCATTCTCGTCACTCGCTCGCTGTTGCTTCGCTGGTTCATTGTTTGCTTCGGTTTTAGACATCGGCCGAACCTGAGAGGAGACTCGAACCTAATCCGACTTTGATTTAATAAAGCCATCAAACAACCAGGATTACATCGATCGGCCACTTACAAGCAACAGGAAAAAAAGAAGTAAAGCGAGACTCAACATCAGGCGGTCGATACAAGGTGCAAAACACGATAGTGCACAAACCAAGACCATACAAGCAACTACCAAGATGAAGCGACTCAATAGCAAAAAACCACCACATTTGCGGCAAGGTTTGCAGGAAATCACCAACTCGTTAATCCGTTGCAGAAAACACCGGAAAATTTGCTAAGTCGTTGCAAAAAAGCACTGATTGGTAAGTGGGGCCGGATTGTAAGGAGCTTAACTGGCAAAAAATTAGCACACACCCCTAGATATTTACAGAAAAGGCAATCAGGCCCCCGGTGTGGACAACCGCGGCGCACTGGCCTTGCCGTCTAGTACACACGGCGACGCCCTCGTCGGCGTAGGAGACGACCACGGCCATAGCAGATGACGAGGAGGCGGCTGGGGTGCGTGCATTTCCAAGGCGTTGGACTGTCGGTGCTGCAGCGAGGGTGGCGGTCGGGTCAGCGACATGGAGCACGCGTCAGGAGCCGAAGCAGAGGAGTAGCACCCTCTTCCTCCGATGTGGTCAAGGGGGGGTTTGGAGGGGGAGGCGACAAGATGAGTCCACCTGCTCGACTTCCCGTCGCCCTCATCCACGAAGGAGGACGAGCTCGATCTAGAGGCCACTCCGGCGCTTGTGCAGCTGCGGCGTCCACACGAGGCGCAGCCACTTGAGGGTCCTGGCCGGTTCCTCCCCGTTGCTTCCGCTGGAGCCGGCGGCTGACGACGCGCCGCCGTTCATCTCCTGGCGGGCCGCCCCTGAGCAGGCCGCCCCTGTGTGTGGGGGTGTCGAAGGCAGCGGCGAGATCGTAGGGGATGAGCGACTGCGCAGCATGAGCTCGCCCGGCGCCGACAGGTCCTCTTCGAAGCGCGCAAACCAGCTGCGCTCCTCCTCCTCCCTCATCCTCCCGGCCCGGAGCAGAGCGGCGACGGATGGCAGCAGCGCGGTGGCGGCGCGTAGTGGATAGGGCATTGGTGTTTCACCGGGGAGGATCTGATTGCTTTTGTTTTTTAGATCTAGGGGTGTATGTGCTAATTTTTTGCTAAGTCAATTCCTTACAATCTGACCCCACTTGTCAGAAAGTGATTGAACGGGCCAAATCACCCGATCAATGCTTTTTGCAACGACTTAACAAATTTTTCGGTGTTTTCTGTAACGGATTAACGAGTTGGTGGTTTTCTGCAAACCTAGCCACAAATGTGCTGGTTTCTTGCAATTGACTTAGATGAAGCTGAAGAACTGAGCTTGATGGATCCGTCGAGGTCTTCGGCCATCAAAGAGCCAGCACCAGGCAACCACCGAGCCTGTGGAAAACAACAATGTAAAAGGAGAAGGCCCAAGTCCACTTCTTCATGCTGAACAACCTGGGCACAATGACATATGTCTTTGTCCCCGTAGAAGGCCACAACCTCCTCGTCCCGAATCAGAAGGGCGTCGCACCGTCGGCAGGCGAAATGGTTCCCCAAGAACCTGAATTCACATATGGCCACCATGTTGTTGGAAATATGCCCTAGAGGCAATAATAAAAGCATTATTATTATATTTCCTTGTTCATGATAATTGTCTTTATTCATGCTATAATTGTGTTATCCGGAAATCGTAATACATGTGTGAATAATAGACACCAACATGTCCCTAGTAAGCCTCTAGTTGACTAGCTCGTTGATCAACAGATAGTCATGGTTTCCTGACTATGGACATTGGATGTCATTGATGACGAGATCACATTATTAGGAGAATGATGTGATGGACAATACCCAATCCTAAACATAGCACAAGATCGTATAGTTCGTTTGCTAGAGTTTTTCCAATGTCAAGTATCCTTTCCTTAGACCATGAGATCGTGTAACTCCCGGATGCCGTAGGAGTGCTTTGGGTGTGCCAAACATCACAACGCAACTGTTGGTTATTGACCGGAGAGCGATCTCGGTCATGTCTACATGTCTCCCGAACCCGTAGGGTCTACACACTTAAGGTTCGGTGACGCTAGGGTTGTAGGGATATGTATATGCAGTAACCCGAATGTTATTCGGAGTCCTGGATGAGATCCCGGATGTCACGAGGAGTTCCGGAATGGTCTGGAGGTAAAGAATTATATATAGGAAGTACTATTTCGGGCATCGGGACAAGTTTCGGGGTCACCGGTATTGTACCGGGACCACCGGAAGGGTCCCGGGGGTCCACCGGGTGGGGCCACCTGCCCCGGGGGCCACATGGGCTGTAGGGGGTGCGCCTTGGCCTATATGGGCCAAGGGCACCAGCCCCAAGAGGCCCATGCGCCTAGGGTTCAAGAAGGGAAGAGTCCCAAAGGGGGAAGGCACCTCCTAGGTGCCTTGGGGAGGAGGGATTCCTCCCCTTGGCCGCACCCCCCTAGGAGATTGGATCTCCTAGGGCCGGCGCCCCCCGGCCCTCCTATATATAGTGGGGAGATGGAGGACTTCTTACCCCATGCCTTTGGTGCCTCCCTCTCCCTCTCCAACACCTCCTCCTCCTCCGTAGAGCTTAGCGAAGCCCTGTCGGAGTACTGCAGCTCCACCACCACCACCACGCCGTCGTGCTGCTGCTGGAGCCATCTTCCTCAACCTCTCCTTCCCCCTTGCTGGATCAAGAAGAAGGAGACATCACGCTGACCGTACGTGTGTTGAACGCGGAGGTGCCGTCCGTTCGGCGCTAGGATCTCCGGTGATTTGGATCACGTCGAGTACGCCTTCCTCATCCCCGTTCTTTGAACGCTTCCACGCGTGATCTACAAAGGTACGTAGATGCAATCCGATCACTCGTTGATAGATGAACTCATAGATGGATCTTGGTGAAACCATAGGAAATTTTTTTGTTTTCTGCAATGTTCCCCAACAGTGGCATCATGAGCTAGGTCTATGCGTAGTTCTCTTGCACGAGTAGAACACAATTGGTTGTGGGCATTGATGTTGTCAACTTTCTTGCCGCTACTAGTCTTATCTTGCTTCAACAGTATTGTGGGATGAAGCGGCCCGGACCAACCTTACACGTACGCTTATGTGAGACCTGTTCCACCGACTAACATGCACTAGTTGCATAAGGTGGCTGGCGGGTGTCTGTCTCTCCCACTTTAGTTGGAGCGGATTCGATGAAAAGGGTCCTTATGAAGGGTAAATAGAAGTTGACAAATCACGTTGTGGCTTTCACGTAGGTAAGAAAACATTCTTGCTAGAACCCTACTTCAGCCACGTAAAACTTGCAACAACAATTAGAGGACGTCTAACTTGTTTTTGCAGCAAGTGCTTTGTGATATGATATGGCCAAAGTTGTGATGAATGATGAATGATATATATGTGATGTATGAGATGTTCATGCTATTGTAATAGGAATCACGACTTGCATGTCGATGAGTATGACAACCGGCAGGAGCCATAGGAGTTGTCTTTATTTTTTGTATGACCTGCGTGTCATTGAGAAACGCCATGTAAATTACTTTACTTTATTACTAAACGCGTTAGCCATAGTAGTAGAAGTAATAGTTGGCGAGCAACTTCATGGAGACACGATGATGGAGATCATGATGATGGAGATCATGGTGTCATGCCGGTGACAATATGATCATGGAGCCCCAAGATGGAGATCAAAGGAGCTATGTGATATTGGCCATATCATGTCACTTTTATTTATTTGATTGCATGTGATGTTTATCATATTTATGCATCTTGTTTACTTAGAACGACGGTAGTAAATAAGATGATCCCTCATAATAATTTCAAGAAAGTGTTCCCCCTAACTGTGCACCGTTGCGACAGTTCGTTGTTTCGAAGCACCACGTGATGATCGGGTGTGATAGATTCTAACGTTCACATACAACTTGTGTAAGACAGATTTACACATGCAAACACTTAGATTGACTTGACGAGCCTAGCATGTACAGACATGGCCTCGGAACACAGAAGACCGAAAGGTCGAGCATGAGTCGTATAGAAGATACGATCAACATGAAGATGTTCACCGACGTTGACTAGTCCGTCTCACGTGATGATCGAACACAGCCTAGTTAACTCGGATCATGTTATACTTAGATTACAGGAGGGATGTCTATCTAAGTGGGAGTTCATTGAATAATTTGATTAGATGAACTTAATTATCATGAACTTAGTCTAAAATATTTACAATATGTCTTGTAGATCAAATGGCCAACGTAGTCCTCAACTTCAACGCGTTCCTAGAGAAAACCAAGCTGAAAGACGATGGCAGCAACTACACGGACTGGGTCCGGAACCTGAGGATCATCCTCATAGCTGCCAAGAAAGATTATGTCCTACAAGCACCGCTGGGTGACGCACCTGTTCTCCCTGCAGAACAAGACGTTATGAACGCTTGGCAGGCACGTACCGATGACTACTCCCTTGTTCAGTGCGGCATGCTTTACAGCTTAGAGCCGGGGCTCCAAAAGCGTTTTGAGAGACATGGAGCATATGAGATGTTCGAAGAGCTGAAAATGGTTCTCCAAGCTCATGCCCGGGTCGAGAGATATCAAGTCTCCAACAAGTTCTTCAGCTGTAAGATGGAGGAAAACAGTTCTGTGTTTGAGCACATACTCACTATGTCTGGGTTGCATAACCGCTTGACTCAGCTGGGAGTTAATCTCCCGGATGACGCGGTCATTGACAGAATCCTTCAGTCGCTTCCACCGAGCTACAAGAGCTTTGTGATGAACTTCAACATGCAGGGGATGGAAAAGACCATTCCTGAAGTGTTTGCAATGCTGAAATCAGCAGAGGTAGAAGTCAAGAAGGAACATCAAGTGTTGATGGTGAATAAAACCACTAAGTTCAAAAAGGGCAAGGGTAAGAAGAACTTCAAGAAGGACGGCAAGGGAGTTGCCGCGCCCGGCAAGCAAGCTGCCGGGAAGAAGCCAAAGAATGGCCCCAAGCCCGAGACTGAGTGCTTTTATTGCAAGGAAAGTGGTCACTGGAAGCGGAACTGCCCCAAATACTTAGCGGACAAGAAGGCCGGCAAAACGAAAGGTATATGTGATATACATGTAATTGATGTGTACCTTACCAGTACTCGTAGTAGCTCCTGGGTATTTGATACCGGTGCAGTTGCTCACATTTGTAACTCAAAACAGGAGTTGTGGAATAAGCGGAGACTGGCGAAGGACGAGGTGACGATGTGCGTCGGGAATGGTTCCAAGGTCGATGTGATCGCCGTCGGCACGCTACCTCTGCATTTACCTACGGGATTAGTTTTAAACCTCAATAATTGTTATTTAGTACCAGCTTTGAGCATGAACATTGTATCAGGATCTCGTTTAATTCGAGATGGCTACTCATTTAAATCCGAGAATAATGGTTGTTCTATTTATATGAGAGATATGTTTTATGGTCATGCTCCGATGGTGAATGGTTTATTCTTAATGAATCTCGAGCGTAATGCTACACATGTTCATAGTGTGAGTACCAAAAGATGTAAGATTGATAATGATAGTCCCACATACTTGTGGCACTGCCGCCTTGGTCACATAGGTGTCAAACGCATGAAGAAGCTCCATGCTGATGGACTTTTAGAGTCTCTTGATTACGAATCATTTGACACGTGCGAACCATGCCTCATGGGTAAAATGACCAAGACTCCGTTCTCAGGAACAATGGAGCGAGCAACCAACTTATTGGAAATCATACATACTGATGTGTGCGGTCCAATGAGTGTTGAGGCTCGCGGTGGCTATCGTTATGTTCTCACCCTCACTGATGACTTGAGTAGATATGGGTATGTCTACTTAATGAAACACAAGTCTGAGACCTTTGAAAAGTTCAAGGAATTTCAGAGTGAGGTTGAGAATCAACGTGACAGGAAAATCAAGTTCCTGTGATCAGATCATGGAGGAGAATACTTGAGTCATGAGTTTGGCACACACTTAAGAAAATGTGGAATAGTTTCACAGCTCACGCCGCCTGGAACACCTCAGCGTAATGGTGTGTCCGAACGTCGTAATCGCACTCTATTAGATATGGTGCGATCTATGATGTCTCTTACCGATTTACCGCTATACTTTTGGGGGTATGCTTTAGAGACTGCCGCATTCACTTTAAATAGGGCTCCGTCGAAATCCGTTGAGACAACACCGTATGAATTATGGTTTGGGAAGAAACCTAAGCTGTCGTTTCTAAAAGTTTGGGGATGCGATGCTTATGTCAAGAAACTTCAACCTGAAAAGCTCGAATCCAAATCGGAAAAATGCGTCTTCATAGGATACCCTAAAGAAACTATTGATTATACCTTCTACCTCAGATCCGAAGGCAAGATTTTTGTTGCCAAGAATGGGTCCTTTCTAGAGAAAGAGTTTCTCTTGAAAGAAGTAAGTGGGAGGAAAGTAGAACTTGATGAAGTATTACCTCTTGAACCAGAAAATGGCGCAGCTCAAGAAAATGTTTCTGAGGTGCCTGCACCGACTAGAGAGGAAGTTAATGATGATGATCAAGATACTTCTGATCAAGCTCCTACTGAAATTCGAAGGTCCACAAGGACACGTTCCGCACCAGAGTGGTACGGCAACCCTGTCTTGGAAATCATGTTGTTAGACAACGGTGAACCTTCGAACTATGAAGAAGCGATGGCGGGCCCGGATTCCGACAAATGGCTGGAAGCCATGAAATCCGAGATAGGATCCATGTATGAAAACGAAGTATGGACTTTGACTGACTTGCCTGTTGAGCGGCGAGCCATAGAAAATAAATGGATCTTTAAGAAGAAGACAGACGCGGATGGTAATGTGACCATCTATAAAGGTCGGCTTGTCGCTAAGGGTTATCGACAAGTTCAAGGGGTTGACTACGATGAGACTTTCTCACCGGCAGCGAAGCTAAAGTCCGTCCGAATCATGTTAGCAATTGCCACATTCTACGATTATGAGATATGGCAAATGGACGTCAAAACGGCATTCCTTAATGGTTTCCTTAAGGAAGAATTGTATATGATGCATCCGGAAGGTTTTGTCGATCCTAAGAATGCTAACAAGGTGTGCAAGCTCCAACGCTCGATTTATGGGCTGGTGCAAGCATCTCGGAGTTGGAACATTCGCTTTGATGAGATGATCAAAGCGTTTGGGTTTACACAGACTTATGGAGAAGCCTGCGTTTACAAGAAAGTGAGTGGGAGCTCTGTAGCATTTCTCATATTATATGTAGATGACATACTTTTGATGGGAAATGATATAGAACTCTTGGACAGCATTAAGCCTACTTGAATAAGAGTTTTTCAATGAAGGACCTTGGAGAAGCTGCTTATATATTAGGCATCAAGATCTATAGAGATAGATCGAGATGCCTCATAGGTCTTTCACAAAGCACATACCTTGATAAGATATTGAAGAAGTTCAATATGGATCAGTCTAAGAAGGGGTTCTTACCTGTGTTACAAGGTGTGAAATTGAGCTCAGCTCAATGTCCGACCACGGCAAAAGATATAGAAGAGATGAGTGTCATCCCCTATGCCTCAGCCATAGGTTCTATTATGTATGCCATGCTGTGTACCAGACCTGATGTAAACCTTGCCGTAAGTTTGGTAGGAAGGTACCAAAGTAATCCCGGCAAGGAACACTGGACAGCGGTCAAGAATATCCTGAAGTACCTGAAAAGGACTAAGGAAATGTTTCTCGTTTATGGAGGTGACGAAGAGCTTGTCGTAAAGGGTTACGTTGATGCTAGCTTCGACACAGATCTGGATGACTCAAAGTCACAAACCGGATACGTGTATATTTTGAATGGTGGGGCAGTAAGCTGGTGCAGTTGCAAGCAGAGCATCGTGGCGGGATCTACATGTGAAGCAGAGTACATGGCAGCCTCGGAGGCAGCACATGAAGCAATTTGGGTGAAGGAGTTCATCACCGACCTAGGAGTCATACCCAATGTGTCGGGGCCGATCAAGCTCTTCTGTGACAACACTGGAGCTATTACACTTGCCAAGGAGCCCAGGTTTCACAAGAAGACAAGGCACATCAAGCGTCGCTTCAACTCCATTCGTGAAAATGTTCAAGATGAAGACATAGATATTTGTAAAGTACATACGGACCTGAATGTAGCAGATCCGTTGACTAAACCTCTCCCTAGAGCAAAACATGATCAACACCAGTATTCCATGGGTGTTCGATTCATCACAATGTAAACTAGATTATTGACTCTAGTGCAAGTGGGAGACTGTTGGAAATATGCCCTAGAGGCAATAATAAAAGCATTATTATTATATTTCCTTGTTCATGATAATTGTCTTTATTCATGCTATAATTGTGTTATCCGGAAATCGTAATACATGTGTGAATAATAGACACCAACATGTCCCTAGTAAGCCTCTAGTTGACTAGCTCGTTGATCAACAGATAGTCTTGGTTTCCTGACTACGGATATTGGATGTCATTGATGACGAGATCACATCATTAGGAGAATGATGTGATGGACAAGACCCAATCCTAAACATAGCACAAGATCGTATAGTTCGTTTGCTAGAGTTTTTCCAATGTCAAGTATCCTTTCCTTAGACCATGAGATCGTATAACTCCCGGATGCCGTAGGAGTGCTTTGGGTGTGCCAAACGTCACAACGTAACTGGGTGACTATAAAGGTATACTACGGGTATCTCCGAAAGTGTCTGTTGGGTTGACACGGATCAAGACTGGGATTTGTCACTCCGTATGATGGAGAGGTATCACTGGGCCCACTCGGTAATGCATCATCATTATGAGCTCAAAGTGACCAAGTGTCTGGTCACGGGATCATGCATTACGGTACGAGTAAAGTAACTTGCCGGTAACGAGATTGAACGAGGTATTGGGATACCGACGATCGAATCTCGGGCAAGTAGCATACCGATTGACAAAGGGAATTGTATACGGGTCCTCGACATCGTGGTTCATCCGATGAGATCATCGAGGAGCATGTGGGAGCCAACATGGGTATCCAGATCCCGTTGTTGGTTATTGACCGGAGAGCGATCTCGGTCATGTCTACATGTCTCCCGAACCCGTAGGGTCTACACACTTAAGGTTCGGTGACGCTAGGGTTGTAGGGATATGTATATGCAGTAACCCGAATGTTGTTCGGAGTCCCGGATGAGATCCCGGATGTCACGAGGAGTTCCGGAATGGTCCGGAGGTAAAGAATTATATATAGGAAGTACTATTTCGGGCATCGGGACAAGTTTCGGGGTCACGGTATTGTACCGGGACCACCGAAAGGGTCCCGGGGGTCCACCGGGTAGGGCCACCTACCCCGGGGGCCACATGGGCTGTAGGGGGTGCGCCTTGGCCTATATGGGCCAAGGGCACCAGCCCCAAGAGGCCCATGCGCCTAGGGTTCAAGCAGGGAAGAGTCCCAAAGGGGGAAGGCACCTCCTAGGTGCCTTGGGGAGGAGGGATTCCTCCCCTTGGCCGCACCCCCCTAGGAGATTGGATCTCCTAGGGCCGGCGCCCCCCCCCCTTGGCCCTCCTATATATAGTGGGGAGATGGAGGACTTCTTACCCCACGCCTTTGGTGCCTCCCTCTCCCTCTCCAACACCTCCTCCTCCTCCGTAGAGCTTAGCGAAGCCCTGTCGGAGTACTGCAGCTCCACCACCACCACGCCGTCGTGCTGCTGCTGGAGCCATCTTCCTCAACCTCTCCTTCCCCCTTGCTGGATCAAGAAGAAAGAGACATCACGCTGACCGTACGTGTGTTGAACGCGGAGGTGCCGTCCGTTCGGCGCTAGGATCTCCGGTGATTTGGATCACGTCGAGTACGCCTTCCTCATCCCCGTTCTTTGAACGCTTCCGCGCGTGATCTACAAAGGTACGTAGATGCAATCCGATCACTCGTTGCTAGATGAACTCATAGATGGATCTTGGTGAAACCGTAGGAAATTTTTTTGTTTTCTGCAACGTTCCCCAACACATGTGTACCATGGGAGCGGCTACAACAGACCACATTTAGCTCCACAAGAAACAATTGTTGCCATGACACATCCACGAAAGAGACGCGCGTCTTCAGGATAGGAACACGAAACAAATCAACATGACGAGAAGTTGATGAAGAGAAATGCCGCCACAGCAGGCACCAACACATCTCAACACGACATCCACCTAATGATCCAAGGACGACGCCTTCAGAAAGGGGTACGGTGCCATAGCGCCACCATCGTCCTGAAGAAGGACCAAAGTTTTCACCTAGATGCAGGGAAGGATGGATGTGGGTGGGATACCTCAACGAGGCCTCCAAGAAGTGGTTCGACACTGCAACGTCGTTGTCGTTGTGGTCGCCGCCGGCGGCAGCCATAGGTTTCCCTTGGTCCTAGGAACCCCACCGCCAAAACGACGACCACCAGGGCCACACCGGAGCCTAGATCGAACGGGAGAGGGTGAGGAGGATGGGCTTGGTCGATTTAGATCTGGCGGCCGACCGATGAAAGGAAGTCCGGCCATCGCGAGCTCCATCCACCGAACCTCGCCGCCCAAGCACGTCGAGGAGACCAGCCGAGCACCCGCCGCCGCAGTGACAGCGCGCCCACCTTGACCGGGGCCGCTACCCCGACACGCCATGCCCTTCGTGTGAGGCAAAAGCAGCAAGCCTCGCTGCCACCTTCCTTGGTGCCGCGCGGGCTTGCCGGTGGTTTCTCTGGTGGTGTCGAGGTCAGGGGAGAGGCCGGCGGCAGACTTTGGAGCCACCCAAGTCGCCCCGAGGGAGCAACGCGGGGGCAACTTGGATAGTGTATACTATCTGAAACATATGATAAAAATGTTTTATTAATAAAGCGGGCAAGTGTACACTATCAGAAATATTGACCATGTTTCAACGTGCTTTTGCCATCGGTTTTGTATCGTATTTTTCTGTCTTCGTTTTCTTTTGTTTTTTTTCTTCAGCACTTCATTTTTTCGTTATATTTTGGGTTTCTTTGTTTTTCACCGGTTTCCATTGTTTTTATTTTTTGCTTCGTTATAACTTAGTTTTCTTTGTTTCTTTCTCGGTTTTCATCCTTCTCCTTTTAGTTTTTTTATCGGTTTTCATTGCTTATCTTTTTTTAACACATGTCCACTTTTTTCAGTGCAGAATATCTATTTTTTTCGTGTACACGTGAAATATATTTTTGTAAACGTCAAACATTTTTCAAATACACGATGTACATTTTCCTTTCAATACATGTTTGAACACTTTATTAATACATGGTCAATATTTATCAAATATACGTTGAAATATTACTATTGAGCGACATGGTTTTTCTTACATTTGTATAAACAAGCTTGTAAATGTCAGAAACAATCTTTTGAAACGGGGCAATATTTCTTCAAAAAATCATGTACTTTTTTTACTGGTAAGTAACATTTTTTATACTACACTACTTTTTTTACATTGTATGCATTTTTAAAAATTCACAAATAATTATTTTAACTGTCATATTTTCTTACAGTTGTATGCAAGTCTTTGTAAATGTCAGGATTTTGTTTTTTGAAACGGGGGAACATTTCTGTCATTTAATTTTTTTAATGGTATGAAACATTTTTCTTATCCTACACAACTTATTATTTACATCGTGTATGCGTTTTTCTTAAAACAAATTCACTTAAATTTTCTTTGAAGGACATGAACATTTCTTTACATTTGTATAAACATTTCTGTAAATCTCGCAAACATTTTTTTGAAACAGGGGAACATATGTTCAAAATTTCATATTCTTTTGTTAATGTTACGAAACAGTTTTTATACTACACACTTTTTTTTACATTGTATACACATTCGAAAGAACACATATATATTTTGAAACCCAGAGACAATTTTTCATTTTTACGAACATTTTTTTTGAAACCTATCAACATTTCCTAAATTTGAGCTCACATTATTTATACCGTGTTAGGATTTTTCAAATTCATGGTTTTAATTTTCGAAAGTAAAATATTCTCTAATTATATTTATTTCAAATATAAGTAAAAAAATAATATAAATAATAAAAACGAAATTAGCATGACATCAGATCGACGACTCACGTCCCTACTGGACCGGCACCGGCAGCTTGCAGCATGCTCGCGGAGAAGGCAGCAGTCTGCCTCGCTATAAGCGAGACATAGGCGCGCCCTATCTCGCCTGCAACGAGAGACAAGCTGGCCACTGGCACGAGGTTAGCATGCTGGCCCAAAACTGTAGCTCCACTGAGGCCCCGATTGGATTGCTTGATCATTCCTATACCTGTAAATTTTCACACTTGTATCTTAACAGTCTCCAACTAAATACCCGACAGCGAAGTAGGAGTTGTATTTTTAAATCGGATGGGCTGCAGGGTGTATCAGATACCAGCCCATTACAGGTGTATTTGTGGAAACCAGTGTAATTATTACGCCGCTGAAACGACGTTCCAAGCGCGTGGTCAGCCGTCCACGGTTTCTTTTACGGGGTTTTATTTTACATGTGTATATCAGCTAGAAAACGAGATTCCAAGCGCGGCCTGAGTTGTTTTGGCAAGATTCCATGGTCCGGTTTGGATCGGTGTTAGAAGGTTGTGTACGTTTCTTTCGATGTGTTTTTCTTATCGGTTTTCTATGTTTTTCTATTTTTATATCCTTCTTTTTTCCTTTTATTTTCTGAAACACATGTCAAAATTTTTAAATAAATGTTGTAAATTTTTAATATACATGCGGACCATTCCATAGGTACATGTTGAACATTTTTCGAACACAGGATGAACATTTTATTCAAGCATGTTTGAAAAAAAATTTGGTACGTGCAAAACATTTTTCAATGCATGTTGAACAATTTATGAATGGTATAAAATATTTTTTAAGTGTAGACCCTTTTTGTTTTATCGTATAAACATTTTTTGAAAGGATAAAACATTTTTAAAATTGCGTCAACAGTTTTTACAATACATAAAAATTTGCTATAAATGTGATGAATAATTTTTGAAAGCGTGAACACTATTTTTTAATGGTATGAGATATTTTTTATTATATGAACATTCTTTTTTTACATTAGGTAAAAAAATTAAAACAACACCGAAACATTTTTTTTTGCAACACATGTACCTTTTTTAAATGTAAAACATTTGTTAGTGCTATGAACATTTTTTTAAGTAGTGCAAACATGACTTTATGTTGCATAGACATTTTTTAAATGTGCAATGAGCATTTTCAAAATTTGAGTAAATTATTATTTGGAGTATATGTATTTAGAATATTGCAAAAATATAAACAAAACAAAATGAAAATATAAACAACTCCTGGATATGAACCACCGAGAGGCCATGCTGCAGGTCTATGCGCCTCATTCAATCGTTGTCTTGCAAAGCCTTGTCCAGCTTGCAGTTCTTGATGTTGGAAAGCTAAAAATTTCCTAGGGCAATGTCCTTGGGCTTACATCCTTGCAGCCATGCCGCAAAAGCTCGTCGTCTCGCCATCCCCGATAGGGATGTTGGTGACGTCGAAAGATCTTAATCCTGTTCATGACATGGAGTCTCAAAGTCCATCCACACCCTGCGCTGCCTCTTGTAAGCGAACCAAAGCCACCGAAGACATCGAGCGCACGAAAGCATAGCAAGGTCGAGTTCACATCCTTCTAGAAGCTCGGGGAAGAAAATGACAAGGTGTATAGGGAGAGGTTGTATTAGAAACTGGTGTAAAATATGCTTTTATATTATGGGACGGAGGGGTAGCTTGTACTCCCTCCGTTCCCAAGTATTTGTCTTTGTAGACATTTTAAATTGACTATAACATATGAATGTATGTAGACATATTTTAGAGTGTGAATTCACTCGTTTGGAAACCGGCTGAGTGCTGAGCGCTCGGTATGTCCGTCGCTGGCTAGCTGGGCCCCACTGTACAGCCGGAGCCACAGTTAATATCGTGGCGAGCCGGCGAGATTTGGCAAGTTTTTTTTTACTTTATTTATTTGTTTGGACACCTTTGGCAAGTTGTTACCACACCAACCTGTGGTGAGCAGCCTACAGCTACAGAAGAAGTGGTCACCTCACCTGTCGGTAGCTGCCGCATTGATTCAAGGAGCAAAAACACACACACACAGAGACAGATCGCGCCATTATATGCGCCAGCGTCCGTCGACGGACTTGGCCGAGCGGAGCTACCATCTCAGTCAACGCCAACACAGCACAGACACTCGCTCGCTCGATCGATCGACAGGGGATAGCTCCTCGCATGGCGGACGGGGACGAGCATGAGCATGGCGCGCCGGGCCGGCTGGAGAGCATCCTGACGGACTCGTCGGCGCCGCTGGCGGGGCGCGTGTGGGCGGCGGGGGCGATCGAGCTCGGCATGCTCTTGCGGCTGGCGGCGCCGGCGGTGGTCATGTACATGATCAACTACCTCATGTCCATGTCCACGCAGATCTTCTCCGGCCACCTCGGGAGCCTGGAGCTCGCCGCCGCCTCCCTCGGCAACACCGGCGTCCAGATGTTCGCCTACGGCCTCATGGTACGTATGCGCGCACTGACTCCCCTCCGTCTCGTCTCCAAATCATTCGCCACTCGCTGTTTTTATCTCAAAAAGTTACTTCTCCGTTCTTAAATAGATGACTCATAACTTTATACGAACCTTAAGTCATCTATTTTGGAACGGAGGAAGTATCTATGTAACCACACTCTGCATTTTGGTTTAGATCCAAAATGTTGTGTGTTCAATGAACATGCCTGCCATTGTTGGACCGAAAGAGTAGTATATATTTCCGATGCTTCAGAGTAGAATGGACCGAGATGCTCGATTAACCACTCATCAACGGGCGCTGATTTGACCAGGAGTGTTGGACATATACAATAGTACCGCTACCTCAGTCGTTGCTGTTCTTAATTACCCACAGCTTATTAGATCGAAATGCTCGATCAACCTGTCACTTTTGGGAAGCATTGATTTGAACCAAAAGAGCACTAGTAGTATATTTCACGTTTGCTCATTGGTTGATGACAAGAACCAAGCTCGTGTGTCATGGGGTCGATTTGTTTACGGTTGCGTATAGTCGATGGATTGCAACGGCGATCGACTCGGGACAGAAATTGACTTGTTGAGTCGCGCCGGCTCCTATAGGCCACTTGTATACTTAGGAAACCTCCCGTGTGATTTGGAATATTCGTTTTTCCTATAAATATTGTCTCAATCACACTTGGTTGCACTAGACATGATGTCATGTATGATCAATTTGCTACCAACTGAGAATCTCGACTCAGGACCATGTGCGCAATTCGGCCGCAAACCCGTTACATCAAAACAGGGGTCGAGCAAGGAAGAACTAGCTAGGGGCATGTCCCAAACTCTAAAACATGGCCTACCTCGCTAGAAAATGATTATTGCCATATAAATTCAAGCTCTCTAAGTTGATTATCTGCTTAAACCGTAAAGTCCTCCGCAACGATTCTACCGTTGAAAAGTTGACGATTCTTAGCACACACAAAGTCCATTACTTGAGAGGGAAAGGGAGAGGGAGACACTAAGCTTGCCAACTTTTACTTGAGAGACACTAAGCTAGCCAGCTAGGTAACTCAAGGAGAAGGGACTAAAAAAAGACTATGGGAGAAGGAAAGGCCCCATGGCTCTCAACCTGAACCGGAATGTGCGGATCGGTGCTATGGAGTAGTCCTGGTCAAAAGGTATTTCCTATTTGTCGCTCTCTACCACAAAAATGTCAAGAAAACACACCTCGCCACATGAGATGGACCGGCCCAATTACTTCGGATGGTTCTAGTCTATTCTTTTTTCCTATTTCATGAAGGTTCTACAAGATTTTAGCATGGTATATTCTTTTCCATTGTTTCTTTCTTTATTTATTTTATTCCTTTTTAATATTCAAGGTTTTTAAAAATGTTCCTTAAATTTATTTATTTATTCAGTTTTTTCCGAAAATGTTCATATTTAAAAACAAATTGTCTTATATTTTAGAAAAAATACAAATTAAAAGTTCATTTTTTTCTAAGTATTCATGTTTTATTTTAAAAATGTTCTCAGAATTTCAAAAAGTTTTTCACTTAAAAAATGTGTTTTGGAAATAGAACTGGGAAAGTGAGTGAAAACTGGTTAAACAAAAAAATGCAAAAGAAGATATATCGATACACCACTAACCACAAAGTGGGCCGGCCCAGTCGCGCTGCTGATATGCGATTAGCCGACATTCTGTTGCAACACACACGTTAATTGGGTGACATTCTGTCACAACATACGTCAAGTAGGAGCTCCCCTCTCATCAAGCGCCTCCACAAAGGGTGCTATGGCTCTGTTTGTTTGGACTGTTGCTTCTGCTTTTACAACTTTTTTACTTTGGTCAAAAAGCCATAAAAGCTCCTAAATTGGTGCTTTCAGAGCTTTTATGACTTTTGGAGCTAAATATTGTTATATTGATTCATCAAAGGTCATAAAAGCTCCAGAAGCCTCTATTTAGGAGCTTGTATGGTTTTTTGGCCGAAGTGGAAAAACTACCAAAGCAGAAGCAAAAGCTCAAACAGACATGGCATATATCTCGCTTTTAGTGAGACGATGGAAGCGCTTGTTTCAGCAAAGCTTGTAGTGGGCTGGCCCAATAGAAACTTGAAACGTTCTAGTGTTTTTTCTTTCGGGCCTGACATAACTCTTTTCTTTTTCTTTTTCTTAGTATTATTTATATTCCAAAAATCATCTAAATATATTCCAAAATTTGAAACTCCAGTATTATTGGCTTGTGTTTTTTGAAAAATATGCAAAAATTGTTTGAATTTTGAAAGAATATGCCCCCACTCAAATACTTTGCCCCCAGTCAAAATACTCTCTAGGTCCGCCACTGCTTGTACATACGACACTCCTACATCATCCTCGCCGCCTCCGGCGTGCTGGTGTCACCGGTCTAGATATTAGGTAGGCTCAAATGAGGAAAACCTTATAAGACCCGTATAATATAGTGGTCCTTGACCATTCAGTGTGCTTATTGAGACTGATAAGTTGTCTCAAAAGAAAGTTCAGGGTTTTTTCCCACTTGTTCAAGAGGTTTTCTTGAATATTTAATTTCCAATAAATGTGTTACAATGTCTTTGTACTCCCTCCGTTTCTAAATATTAGGCTTTTTAGAGATTTCAATGAGGATTGCATACAGAGTAAAATGAGTGAATCTAAACTCTAAAATATGCCTATATAGATCCGCGTATAGACCGTATTGAAATCTTTAAAAGGTCTTATATTTAGAAATGGAGGGAGCATTATTTAGAGTCTATTATTTTTTATTTTTCTTAGTTATTAAATATTTATTTTAAAAGGTATTTTTGACTGTTTAATCACACCTTCTCACACTAACAAGACATTACGTTCTTACAGCTAGGCATGGGTAGCGCAGTGGAGACCCTGTGCGGACAAGCCTTCGGTGCGCAAAAGTACGACATGCTCGGAACCTACCTACAACGCTCCGCCGTGCTCCTCTGCTGCACCGGCATACCGCTCGCCGCGATCTACGCCTTCTCGGAGCCGCTCCTCGTGCTACTGGGACAGTCACCGGAGATCGCCCACGCCGCGTCCATCTTCGTCTACGGCCTCATCCCTCAGATCTTCGCGTACGCCATCAACTTCCCGATCCAGAAGTTCATGCAGGCGCAGAGCATCGTCCTCCCCAGCGCCTACATCTCCACGGGCACGCTCGTGCTGCACCTGCTGCTCAGCTGGGTCGTCGTCTACAAGGCCGGCCTCGGCCTGCTCGGCGCCTCGCTGGTGCTCAGCCTCAGCTGGTGGGTCATCGTCGCGGCGCAGTTCGCGTACATCGCCGTGAGCCCGACCTGCCGGGAGACGTGGACCGGGTTCACCTGGCAGGCCTTCTCCGGCTTGCCGGCCTTCCTCAAGCTCTCCGCGGCGTCTGCTGTCATGTTGTGCCTGGAGACGTGGTACTTTCAGATCCTGGTGCTCATTGCTGGCTTGCTCCCCAACCCTGAGATTGCTCTGGATTCCCTTTCTGTGTGGTGAGTACCATTCATCCATAATTCTTGCTGTTGTTTTGTGCCTCTGCCTAGTAATTAACCCGCGATTTGTGCAGCATGACAATCTCCGGTTGGGTGTTCATGATCTCAGTAGGTTTCAACGCCGCCGCAAGGTTCGCGACTCTAAGCTGAATGACTTGACAACATTATCATTGCATACTGACATCTTGGAAAATAGTAGTACTCTAATTAACGAATTGATATGTTTTCACTTCAGTGTAAGAGTTAGCAATGAGCTTGGTGCCGGCAACCCCAAGTCAGCATTTTTCTCAGTGTGGGTCGTCACTTCGCTCTGTGCAGCCATCTCTGTTGTCTTTGCCATTGTGATGCTCTGCCTACGCAACCACATCAGCTACTTGTTCACAGAGAGTGAAATAGTTTCCGAAGCGGTGGCGGATCTCTGCCCGCTCCTCGCCATCACACTCATTCTCAATGGCATACAACCTGTACTATCAGGTGAAGTTTCTGTACACCAACATGTGCTATCTTGATTCTTGACTAGTCCATTAGTACTCCCTCCGTTCCTAAATATAAGTCTTTGTAGAGATTTCACTATGAACCACATACGGATGTATATAGATGCATTTTAGACTGTAGATTAACTCATTTTGCTCCGTATGTAGTCCATAATGGAATCCCTACAAAGACTTATATTTAGAAATGGAGGGAGTACAACATTTCAGAAAATGTTAATGTCAACCGCATTATTCAAACAACATGTCACTGAACTTTACTAACATGCATACAAATATCAGGTGTTGCTGTTGGATGTGGATGGCAACAATTTGTTGCATACGTGAACATTGGTTGTTACTACATCGTAGGCGTACCCCTTGGAATTGTTCTCGGTTTTGTCTTCAACCTCGGCGTAAAGGTGATAGATTTATCCTTGCACTATATATATTTGGTGACGACAAAATCTTTACTTCTGTGTTCTAACTTGTGTTTGGTGATGACATCGTATGCCTGCTTGCAGGGCATTTGGGGTGGCATGATTGGAGGAACGACTATGCAGACGGCCATTCTATTGTGGGTCACCATCAGAACCGATTGGAGCAAAGAGGTACCCCTTTCACTAAACATATAGACCAGAAAGTTGAGACAAACATTTCCGTTATTTTTCACAAAAGTGTTGATGTTGAAAATGGAGTTAAATTATGTGAGGTCCGGAGATTCATTCTACCTACCTCTATCGCCATAGTTTGCATAGTTGTTATAAATTTAACATCCAGACCTCTTGTTTGCTCACCACTGTGCCTTCTATCGCATGATTCAGAACCTTTTTAGGAGTATATATGGATGATGCAAATTGTTAAAAATATTCATTGATAAAGATACAATACGTAAATGTACTTGTTTTATTTGACCTTCAGGTTGAGGAAGCGCATAAAAGATTGAACAAGTGGGATGATACCAAGAAACAGCCCCTCCTTACGGCGGCCACAGATAATAGCTAATTAGTGGTCCAGAGTAGGTCTACATTTCTTGTTTAACAATCGAGAATCGAGCTGGCTTTGAGATTCACCATCAGTATGGGGAATTAATTTGGAAGGCAGAATTCATGTGTCTTGATTATTGTGTTGTAGAACCATTCATCAAGATTTCAGACATGCTTCATAATGACATGAGGTGGGCATATGTTTCTTGTTTTTCTTTTCAAAATGATGATCTAAGAGCATCTCCAGCCGTTCGCCCCCCCCCCCCCCCAGGACGCATAAAAATCGCCCCCTGGGGGCAAGCCGGCGATAAAATCGGCGCTGGGGGGCGGTTTCGCGTCCAGTCGTCGCCCCCAGGCGCCGATATTGGCCCACTTTTCAACCCCATTTCGGCGAATAAAGGGCCCATATGGGCGACAATAGGCCCATATTCGGCGTGGTTCGCCGTTGTTCGGCATTCAATTATGCACATAAATTTTTTTATCACATATTTCATCACAGAAATATCAAATATTTCAACAAAACAGTACAACAACAAATAGTTCAATACAAATTATATAGTTCAACAAATAAAAACTCATATTTCATCACCCGTCGCGCCCGGCGTCGCCCTTGAGCCTCCATAGATGCTCTATCAGATCTTGCTGCAGTTGATGATGCACCTGTGGGTCCCGGATCTCCTGACGCATACTAAGATAGGCAGTCCAGGTTGCCGGTAGCTGGTGATCAACTTCGGCTAGAGGACCCTGCCTGTAGTATGGTTCAGTGTCAAACACTTGGTCTTCTTGCTCGCTCTCGATGATCATGTTGTGCAAGATGACACAGCAAGTCATAATCTCCCACATTTGATCTTTCGACCAAGTTTGAGCGGGGTACCGGACAACAGCAAATCGAGATTGGAGCACACCAAATGCCCGCTCGACATCCTTCATGCAAGCCTCCTGAACCTTCGCAAACCAGGCGTTCTTGCCTCCTGGCACAGGGTTTGAGATCGTCTTCACAAATGTCGACCATCTCGGATAGATGCCATCAGCTAGATAGTACCCCTTGTTGTAGTGCCGCCCTTTGATCTCGAAGTTCACCGGAGGAGAATGGCCTTCAACAAGCTTGGCAAAGACAGGAGAGCACTGCAGCACGTTGATGTCATTGTGAGTTCCTGGCATACCAAAGAAGGAGTGCCAAATCCAGAGGTCCTGTGTGGCCACCGCCTCAAGTACCACACTGCAACCGCCTTTGACTCCTTTGTACATCCCCTGCCAAGCAAATGGGCAATTCTTCCATTTCCAATGCATGCAGTCGATGCTTCCAAGCATCCCAGGAAATCCTCTTGCTGCATTCTGTGCTAGGATCCGAGCAGTGTCTTCCGCATTGGGTGTTCTCAAGTATCGCGGTCCAAACACTGCCACCACTGCCCGACAGAACTTGTAGAAACACTCTATGCTGGTGGACTCGGCCATGCGTCCATAGTCGTCGAGTGTATCACCGGGAACTCCGTATGCAAGCATCCTCATCGCTGTCGTGCACTTCTGGATGGAGGTGAATCCAAGGGCGCCGGTGCAATCCATCTTGCACTTGAAGTAGTTCTCGAACTCCCGGATGGAATTCACAATCCTGAGGAAGAGCTTTCAGCTCATCGATAACGGCTTCGAAATGTTTTCTCGCCGTGAAGTGGAGCATCGGCGAAGTAGTCGGAGTAGAGCATGCAGTAGCCTTCGAGACGATG
The DNA here is from genome assembly GCF_018294505.1 of Triticum aestivum. NCBI lineage: Eukaryota > Viridiplantae > Streptophyta > Magnoliopsida > Poales > Poaceae > Triticum > Triticum aestivum. The sequence continues at coordinate 725,243,242 of NC_057800.1, read as the reverse complement.
CCGGTTCTTTGCTTTCACCCGCCCCGGCGCCGAGCCACCTCGCCCCGGCTTTTCATTGCTCGCCAGCAGCTGGGTGAGGGCGGCGAGCAGCATGAGATGCTCTTCTTCCTGGACGCCGGCCTCGGCTTCCTCCTCCAGCAGCGCGGCGAGCGCTTCCTTGTCATCCGAGTCCATCGCCAAGGCAGGCAAATCGCCGAACACCTTGCGCCCGGTGGGCGTGTCCCCGCCGCTAAACTGCCCCTCCGCGGCCGGAAACGGCGGTCGGAAACGCCCAGCTGCTGTTGGAGGGGCTGCCGCGGCGAAGCTCTGCTATTTTTCCGGCGTGGAATGGCTATCTAGTGGTGAAAGGCGGCGGGCAGCGCCGGGATATAGCTACTGGCGGCCGAGGGCGCGGGGGGTGGGAGGCGAGTCGGGGAAGAAAACCTTGACGTTTCCCCTGACGGCGTGGGCCATCCGCGCTTTTCCCTTGCGCCGGAGCCCCCAACTGCCTCCCAGTGCGCCGGGTTCGGCCTGTGACCGCCGGGCGGAAAAAAGGGCCGAACCGGCGTTTTTCGGCGTCCTGGGAGCGCGGCTAGGACGTTTTTTTGGCGCCGGCGCCGAAAAAATGGCCTGGGGGGGCCTGTTGGGGGCGCGGCTGGAGATGCTCTAACCCCTAGCCTCTATGTTGGTGATGCTGGTGATGCACACGACCATATATTATTGCCAACTCATAGAAAAGAAGTTATAATAGCTCAATCGCTATGACAAACGCGAACATGCTGATAAAATGCACCCATGCTGCTTCAATCCTACTACTGTACTGCCACCCATATCAGTTGAACATAGCTCGACCGATTATCTCCCGCCGACAGCCAGACTAAACCAGCACTCACCATACCGAGCACCCAAATGTTGATGCAATAGATGAGGTGCACGCTCTCCATAACATATTTCCACAGATTGTTGATGCACACAGTCTTCATTCTACGAGCTTGGCATTGCAATTGGAAACGCAATTTCCCATATATTACATCATCGTGAGTTTTACAAAAAAAAAAATCTTAGGGGTTAATACTCATATTCCAAACAAATTACTATAGGACACACATTGGACAAAAGAACACATTGTAAGTGCAAGGAACTTGGCGAATATTGCAAATTTGTGCATCTTCTCCGCGCAGAGGCCGGAAGAGTAATAATAATTAGTTAAAAAACTACATGAAACAAATGTGAAAGTGTTTTTTTTAAACAGAAAGATGTTGCGATGAAGAGTGGGACATTCGTTTCGAGTGGCAACCTTATCTAGATGTTTATAGTTCATCTTACTTTAATTTCACACACCCAAATTTTCATACATAAGTATAACCAAAATCAGAAAAAAAATGCTGGTCTTTAACGAATATAGGAGAAATCACACACTCTAACTAAAGTCAGTGAAAAAAATCGTTTGATGGGATGCAGCCCACGGGCATGTGCATGTAGGCGAGCACTAATTCTAATTTGCAACAATAGGTGATGTAAATCCCCCTTTGACACTTATTGCATCAAACTGTCGGCGATTCACATAGTCCAGGCCACCGCTAGGAAGCGAGGTGGACGAGGTTTTTACGGTTCATTGCTAATGGTTCTTTCTCGAGTGGTTCGTCGTGGTTCTTTCGGTCAAGTTCCAGGCTCCTTATGGAGTTTTGAATGGTTTTCTTCAGAGTATCTGTCTCTTCTTTTCCCTTTTGTTTCATTTTCTATTTTCTTCTAAAAAATATTCACAAAAATTGAAAATTGTTCACACGTTTTGAAAAATGTACACAAAAAATTAAACATATTAGCATTGTGTAAAAATGTTCAGAATTTTAAATAGATACTCAAAAAATGTTAATAATGTTCATAATTTATAGATTTTCCATAAATTTCCGAAAATGTTCACTTGCTTTAAAAACTGTTTAGAAATTCTAAAAAAGTTCACATTGTATAAAGGTGTTCACACATTTTTCTAGAAATAGTTCATGTAAATAAATAACTGTCATATTTTAAAATTTTAAACGAAACAAAACTGGCTAAAACTAGTTAAACAGAAAGGAAAAGGAAACAAAAGAAAAATCCTTAAAACCCCTTGTGCGGCATCCCTCTTATATGACATATCCAGTATCACACAGGAGGCCCCATAGAAGACCTGGGAACTCCCCAAATGAGACGGACGACAGAGATTTTTAGTTCTGTTCGGCCCATGTGCACTGCAGTACTGTTCCTTCCATGGAAGGGCAAGACTGACAAGTTGGTCATGTTTGGCTTCAACAGGTCCACCTTTTTTTTGCGGGTGTTCAACAGGTCCAACTAACTTGAACCATACATGAATAATGAGAAAATGGCTATTTAAGCTTCCACCGCTGACCTAGCTTTTGACCTCGTTAAGTCAATATGATTATATAGAAGATTCCATCTGATTCTACATCTTGTACTCCTTTTATGCAAAATTTACAAGGTTCAAGTTTAGCTCTCAATCCATGATAATTTTGTTTTAAGGATTAAAGAATCCTATTTTCACACACACACACACACACACACACAGACAGAGAGAGAGAGAGAGAGAGAGAGAGAGAGAGAGAGAGAGAGAGAGAGAGGCCTATGACCTCATGTTACTGTCAAAAAGGTTTGAAATCATGATTTTTTAGATAATAGAAAATTTTATTGCCACACCTCTACATGATAGATGCATATAGCCTAACTTATTACAATATTAATTAAAAAAAAATGCCAGACAGTGGCCTTACTAGGAAGAGAGAAAGATCAATAACATCAAGACAGTCAAACGAAAGAAAAATCTAACTTGCCAACCATGTCTACTCTACATACTAAGAAGCATATGACCGTCAGGCCAACCAAATTAGTACAGAAACTCTCCGGTAATCCACTCAAGAATCAGGTCACATGAATTCTGTCGCTCCCGGTTAATGCCTCATGCTGGCGGCAGATCTCAAACCCAAAGCAATTATGACTCTCCGGCGATCCATTAGTTATCATCTGTGACGCCAACAAGAAGGGGCTCCTTCTTTGTATCATCCCACTTGTTCAATCTTTTTTGGGCCTCCTCTACCTGAAGGTTACACAAACATAAGAACACAAAAGCAATTACATATTGTATCTTTATTAGCTTTATCAACACATATTTTAGATAATTTACATCAACATATACTGTCAAGAAGGAGCAACGGTGAGCAAGCAAGTGACCGACTAAATCTTCGGACCTCAGGCAGTTTAACTTCGTTTTCATCATTTACATTTTTGTGCAAAATAAATACATGGAGCTATAAAGTTAAGCTTGCTGCTCTATAGGTTAAGTCACAGGGATTACCTCTTTGCTCCAATCAGTTCTAATGGTGACCCACAACAGAATGGCAGTCTGCATGGCCGTTCCTCCAATCATGCCACCCCAAAGGCCCTGTGAGTAGGCACATGATTCCACCATGAAATATAAGTTAGAAGATATACAGAACTGAATATTTCGTCATGCAGGAGTATTATATACTCTTAGAATTTACAGATAAATCCATTACCTTTACGCCAAAGTTGAAGACAAAACCAAGAAGAACACCAAGGGGAACACCTACGATGTAGTAGCAGCCGACGTTGACGTAAGCAACAAATTGTTGCCACCCACACCCAACAGCAACACCTGATATTTCTATGCATGTCAGTAAAGTTCAATCACCATGTATATATATGTTGAAAAAGAGCTTCGACACAATGTTTCACACTCAATATAATTTCCCTAGCACTAGAATTGGAATCAAAATCAACCTGCCCTGTTGCTTAAATAATGCAGTTGACATGAGCACTTTTCTGAAAGATTGTGCTAATGTACTACTCCCTCCGTCTAATAATGTAAGACGTTTTTTGGCAAACATAAACGTCTACATTATGAGACGGAGGGAGTAGTCAACAATAAAGATAGTACCATGTTGGCGTGCAGAATTTTTATAAAATTTACCTGACAGTACAGGTTGGATGCCATTGAGAATGATGGTGATGGCGAGCAGCGGGCACAGATCCGCAACGGCGTCGGAAACTCTTTCACCCTCTGTGAAGATGTAGCTGATGTAGTTGCGGAAGCACATGATCACAACAGCAAGGACGACAGCGATTATTGCAGAGAGCACCGTCACGACCCAAACCGAGAAAAATGCAGACTTGGGGTTGCCGGCACCAAGCTCATTGCTCACTCTAACACTGAAGTGAAACATTGTCCATTAGCTTATCTATAGTTAAGTAACTAACTAATTAGCTTGTTTCCAAGTCATTCCGTTTAGAGTCACGAACCTTGCGGCGGCGTTGAAACCTATTGATATCATGAACACCCAAGCAGAGATTGTCAAGCTGCACAAGTCGCAAGTTAATCAGCACTCACTCTATGGATTGATTACTAGGCACTCCTATATAAGTACAAGTTACAACCCAAAAATAATGAACACGTGCAGATAAAGGGGACTCACCATACTGAGAGGGAATCCAGGGAAAGCTCGGGGTTGGGGAGCAAGCCAGCGATGAGCACCATGACCTGGTAGTACCATGTCTCGAGGCACAACATCACAGCGGACGCGGCGGAGAGCTTCAGAAATTCCGGCAACCCGGAGAAGGCCTTGATAGTGAACCCTGTCCATGTCCGCCGGCACGTCGGGCTCATGATGATGTACGCGAACTGCGCCACGACAATGATCCACCAACTCAGGCTAAGCACCAGCGAGGCGCCGAGCAGCCCGAGACCAACCTTGTAGACGACCACCCAGCTCAGCAGGAGGTGCAACACGAGCGTCGCCGTGGAGATGTAGGCGCTGGGGAGGACGATGCTCTGCGCCTGCAGGAACTTCTGGATCGGGAAGTTGATGGCGTAGGCTAAGATCTGAGGGATCAGGCCGTACACGAAGATGGACGCCGCGCGGGCTATCTCCGGGGACTGCCCCAGCAGCAGCAGGAGTGGCTCCGAGAAGGCGTAGATCACGGCAAGAGGTATGCCGGTGCAGCAGAGGATAACGGCGGAGCGTTGTAGATAGGTTCCGAGCATGTCGTACTTGTGTCCACCGTAGGCTTGTCCGCAAAGGGTCTCCACTGCACTACCCATGCCCAGCTGCAAAAACATATTGTCTTGTTACTGTCATATATTTCACTCTAGTCTAGATTGTATAGCTTACAACACATGTCTTGTGCTAAGAAAAGTAGGTTTTGCAAATGTGTTTCGAGCACATATTTTTCTTCTATATCACATCATAAGTTCTTTCTCCATGAAAACATGTACGCATGCATAACACATGAGCATGTATTGTATATGCTCATGGTTGTACTAAATCAGCGACGAGTAATATGAAATGGAGAGAGTAGTAGCTAGGGCAAACACATCCATATCCCAATCACGTGAAAACTTTTCTCTCTAGAACGTGCCAACTACTCAACGAGTCAAATTTGTCTCAAGTCGATCGCCGTTGCAGTCCATCAACCACCCATCATTCATTAAAGAAATGAACCCCATGAGTGACACACGATCCAAGCTCATGTCAATGAAATAAACGTCAACTGGTACTCTTTGGTCAAATCAACGCCCATTAATGACAGGTTAATTGAACCGTGCATGCATGCACGTGCCGAGTGGATCGTGTGACGTGCAATTATTGCATGCTTTAGCGACCATCACAGCACTAAACACGGGATTAGTTGTCTGATTTTGGATAAATGGGAGAAAAAGGTGCGGCGATCGGCTATTTCCCACGGCTCCAAATATTCCCTGGAGCTTTCCCCGCGCATCTTTCGCCCTGCAGCGCCTACAACACCGAATGCACCCTGGTGTAGTGTGTACCATATTGGATCTAAGCAGCAAGTGAAATGCCCTTTTGGTCAAGTGAACGCCCACTAATGATGAATCAATTTGAACATTACTATCATTGCGCGCGCCTACTATGTAAACCGAAATGTAGAATGTCATCAAGGAGTGGCCTGGTTATACGCGAATATTACACATACATAAATGATTTTAAAGAGCTTTCCCATGGTATAATGTTTACGACATCTGGTTTGCACTTTACTAGTTAATTTGTCGGCAAAGTATTGCCCAAAAATATGGTGAACAATAAGCCATGATGGAGAAAATACTATCTAAACCAAAATGGAGATGTTACCAAAGAATAATAAACCCCGAACCCGTCAAAGAAAGTACTCCCTCTGTACAGACCGAGTACTATCTAGGCTGAAAATAGCGAATGCATGGAGTTATTCGGTTCCGCAAATATTTCATGATTTTACAAATGATTTTAAAACAGGTTTTCCACAGTATGTTATTGTGACATATATAGTTTATATTTTCTTAATAAAATATAAAGCCAACGTGTGACTCAAAATACATGAGATTAATAAACCCAGAAAAAGAAAGTATTGTACTATCTATGAACCGAAATGGAGAATGCCATCAATGAGTGGTTTGGTTACGAAGATTTTACACGTACACGATTGTCTTGGAGATGAGATGGAGGTGAGCGTGCGTGAGTGCGTACCATAAGGCCGTAGGCGAACATCTGGACGCCGGTGTTGCCGAGGGAGGCGGCGGCGAGCTCCAGGCTGCCGAGGTGGCCGGAGAAGATCTGCGTGGACATGGACATGAGGAAGTTGATCATGTACATGATCACCGCCGGCACGGCCAGCCGCAGGAGCATCCCGAGCTCGATGGCCCCTGCCGCCCACATGCGCTCCGCCCGCGGCGCCGATGAGTCCGTGAGGATGCTCTCCAGCCGAGCCGACGCGCCATGCTCGTCCCCGCCGCCCATGCTCGTCGACCGTAGGACAAGAGGCTCGGCTCGGCTAGCTAGCGCGGCGAGGAGCTCGTGAGAGTGTGGGAGTGTGGGTGTGTGTTCCGCCGTGCTGTCGTTGACTGTTATCGTCCCCAGGCGGATGTGTATATATAGTAACGGCTTGGGTCTGGGAGGTTTGCAGTTTGCTGTTCGTCTCTAGCTAGCCCGTCGTCTGGTTGGTGTCATACTTACTCCATGAGACGGCACGCGGATATGAGATATGACGCGGATTTTGCGCGCCTACACGTACCTGCCCGCCTCACTATCGTGGTCGCCGCTTCACACCGGCGAGGGAGTCTGGAGATCCGCGTTGGATCACTGAAACTGCGATTTACTAAAGTCATCTCAGTCAGACTGGCTGGCCAGGACAGATTAACAGTACTGACAGTCTATTGGCCGCGTAGTTTTTCGCTTTTTTGGGGTGGCGAACACGAAAGATGCGCACGTCGGCGGAGGGACCCGAAAAATGCCCTTTGTCCTTCCCTCTGTCCAGTATGCACGCTGGTTAACTGTGCTCCAATTATTTGGCACAGTCGTAGTGCTGATTGTTACACTGAAAAACAGGCTTTAGGGCAAAATGGAAGGGATTACGATGAGCTGGTCTTGGTTTCACCACCCGACGACTTGTGATGATCCCGAGGAACACGAGCGGCCAGGATAATTGGGGTAGGCCGCCCAACATCTTTTCCGAAGATCCGGCCAGCAGCACATGGGTATCTCACATCCAAGTCCAACCAATCATACATGCAGGAGGTATGGGTGGATCCCCATCATGCACGACGTCAACCAAGCCAGCTTCGGCCACGAGCATGTATGCAGCTCAGGGTGATCGGTGAATCTGCCCATCTTTGCTTGTTTCATCTAGTGGAACCGGTGTGATGGGCTCCCAGCACCCACCTGATCATCTACTATTCATCTTTAGAAGAAAAAAAGAGTGAAGTGCACTGTAGGTCCTTGAACTATTCCAGGGATGTCACGTAGGTCCTCGAACTATGAAAATCATCATCCAGGTCCTTAAAGTGCAGTAAATGTGTCATTCAAATCTAAAATCTCCCTGATAGGCTCTAACTGGCCAGCTGGCACGTAAACAGTAACCGTAACAGTGCGCGGCAAACAGTCCTGAATCCCATGCATGATGAACAGTACACGACAAAGAATAAATATTAAAAAAATCAAAAAAATGAGATCCTCTGTCATCGAAGAGACCCTGGCGCGTGAATAGTAAAAATGGTCATTAATTCAGAAAAAGTTCGCGAAGGATGAATTTGAAAAAATATTTGTGACTTTAATAAAATGTTCGCGAACGATGAATTTGGAAAAAATATTCGCGACTTCAAAAAAATATTCGCGAGTTTAAAAAAAGTTCGCGAACGATGAATTTGGAAAAAATATTCACGACTTTAAAAAAATGTTCGCGAACGATGAATTTTGGAAAAATATTCGCGACTTTAAAAAATATTCGCGAGTTTAAAAAAAGTTCGCGAACGATGAATTTGGAAAAAATATTCATGACTTTAAAAAAATGTTTGCGAATGATGAATTTGGAAAAAATATTCGTGACTTTAATAAAATGTTCGCGAGCGATGAATTTGGAAAAAATATTTGCGACTATGAAAAGTTCACTAACATTTTTTGAAGTCACGAATTTTTGTGGTTCGCGAACATTTTTTTCCATACCCACAAACCATATTTGTGGTTCGCGAACATATTTTCAAATTTATTGCTTGTGAACTTTTTTAAAGTCGCGAATATTTTTCCCATATTCGCGAACATTTTTTTGAATTAATGGACATTTTTACTATTCACGCACCAGGGGTATCTTCGATGTCAAAGATTTTCAGATTTTTTGTTCATATTTGTTTTATTTTTCGCACTGTTCACCATGCCAGCTGGCCATTTAGAGGGGGTTAGTGAGATTTTGGACCTGGATGACACACTTACTGTACTTCGAGGATCTAAATGACGGTTTTCATAATTCGAGGACCTATGTGATACCCCTGAAATAGTTTAAGGACCTACAGTGCACTTCACTCAGAAAAAAAATGGTGAATTAATCTGCAAAAATGCATTCGATCTCTCTCGCTCCCCGCATTGGATGCATGGCCATTAGTTTATTGCATGCACGAGCCGCCCGTGGTTCTTAGTATATTACGCCGGCGAGCTGGCCGCTGGGCAGGTCGATCAGAACGCGGGAAACGTCAGCTGCATGCGACCGGCTGGTTCTGGACGAGAGGACGTGCCCCTTCGTGCACCATGCGTGCCCATTTTCTTGCTGTATATGATACGATATGTTCATACACATTGCATGCCGGGACTACGTGGTGACATCCCTTCCATGCATGCGGCTGGAGCACGTGTGATCGCGGGAGAGTCCCTGCGTGTGAGCCGGCGCTGGAGCCGCATGAGTTTCCCACCTCGACCCTGGAATGTGGTGGCTAAAGGGAAAAACGATGTGCAATCAACGTGCACCATCCAGACGAAATGCCGGTGTGCAGCGTGATGCGGTCTTCATTCACTTCTCCGACATGGAAGGACATCGTGGCCACAAGGGATATTTTTCAAGCGACACATCATTGTCGACACGTCTGACACTACGGTGTCACTGACACTTTGTTACCAAAGTCTTCATCAAGTGGTCTTCGTGAACTTCTTTGGCTCACACACAACAACTGCCTCATTCAAGAGATGGACACCTCTAACATTCTCTGACAAACTATGTTGCAAAACGTGCCATCGACAACAAGAAGGACCGTGCCATGACAACGAAAATTGATTGTGTCATCTACGATGACAAGACTGCATCGACACGCCCTCTCTGTTGTGATGACTCCCTAAAAACCTACACAGTTCTGAAAAAATTGATGTGTGTTCGACGGGTTTCCACTAGACCTAGCAAAACCAGGAATCTCCTTGCAGACAACATCCTCTGACATTTGCAAGGTGCATCATCGACGACTGGTGCTCTGTCATCTATGGTATAGCACAATTTTTGTGCCTCCAGCTTTGTGTGGCTACACCGATGCAACGAGTATACCGTCGACCACAACTACCTCAACATGGGTATTTCATCATGATCAACTACCTTGACATCGTCATCTAAGGCTAGGTATACATCTACTCATCAGCAACAACTACAGCCTACAACATTTGGATCGTTACTAGCGTCCATGACACTTTTGCCGTGACAACATGAGGGAATACATGTGAGACGGGAAAGGCACCAAAAGGAGATGCAACTAGTGTCCTAGTTGTCGACCCACCAGAGACATATTTAATGATGGCGAAGCGAAAAGATGACAAACACAATATTTCAAATTTAGTCAC